>NC_060900.1:1425600-1428100 GCF_014805685.1 Silurus meridionalis | reverse complement strand
TTTAACGAATTCGAGCGGTGAATGTGTTTATTTTGTATTACAAGCGTCGCTTATTTATTCACGCTGAAGCACAAAATGTACTTATCCAGGGGCCAAAGCGCTACGTGTATTTATTTAGGATGCTCAAGAGTTATTTATTTAGAAACCCAGACACTAAGTTTATTTGGCCAGGGGTCCAAACAGACATTTATTTATTTAGGAGACCAAACATTATTTATTTATTTATTTATTTATTCACCGCTACATTTTGGTGTTTTAGGGATTTTAGCATTAGATTTATTTCATTTGGGATCCTAATTATGTGTTCTCGCTAGAGATCGACTTCATTCACGAAGGAAAAAGTGCCCGATATACACTAAATATAGACACACACACGCGCACATACACACACACACACACACACACACACGCACTACAGAAATAAATATGTACACATACAGCCTTAAGGGGTCTTAGGAACATGTTAAGAGCGTGTTGTAGTGTAAGAAAGGATTCTACACTACAATCCTTAACACCCACCCACACACACACACACACACACACACACACACACACACACACACTGATTACAGACACAGTGAAAATTCACAGAGACGTTGAACTCAGATTAAACAAAGTCGGCTTTGTTCCTCAGGACAGAGAAACAACATTTCAGGAGCAGGGGATCTCGCCTCAGGCACAAACAAACTGTGTGTGTGTGTGTGTGTGTGTGTGTGTGTGTGTGTGTGTGTGTGTTTTCCTGCATGGTGGCCAGGTGTGTGTGTGTGTGTGTGTGTGTGTGTGTGTGTGTGTGTATACATTGGAACAAGGTTGTGTGTCACCACCGTTCCCTTAAGCTACCGAGCTGCAATGGATTAAAGGAGATTCACTAAGCTGCAACCCTCTGTGTGTGTGTGTGTGTGTGTGTGTGTGTGTGTGTGTGTGTGTGTGTGGGATAATAAAAAACGTAGAACATATCTTTAGTGTTGACACACAGTCCAGAAATCTGAGAGAACTACACCAAGCAGAACTGTGTAATATTGAGAAAACTGAATCTGGGATTGTTCTAAAGGTTTCTATAGCAACCGCAGACTCGTTATCAGACCACACGTATACGATTATTGTACAGATTTCTAAACCTCAGTCTGATTTCAAAGTTGGAATTTTTATCAACAAGAAAATTTTGAGTCTTTGAGGAACGTTCATTTGCGAAACGTTCATTTCTCTTCTATTACGCGACTGTAATTATTATTATTATTATTATAATTATTATTAGAAGCTGCGAGCGGGTTTTGTTATCCCGTGCTGCTGGATCTTGGAGCTGGTTGAAAGAGCACGTGTGTGTGGGAGTCGCTCCGTTCTCCAGGTGGTCATTTTCACTTGAATGCAGTCAAACCTCCGAACAGCGAGAAACTCGGCTGCTGCTTTTCTGCTTCTTCTCAGCGAGATTTCAACAAATCCGGCCTCCTGCGCTCGGATCAGCTCGGAGCTCTCGCTCCTACTGAAACAGACACCAGACATCCAGCAGCAGCAATCTGCCAGGAAATAAGCACGCTGAAGAAACACCCTAGCTTTGTTTTGCCCCGGTTGCTACGGTGACGGTTTTAGGACACATGGTTTCTGAAGCACTAAGAATTACGATCTCATTACTGCGCAAATGTCAATGTAGGACACCTGCAGGTATGCAGGGTGCCAATATTTTTGTTGCTCTGAGTTTAGAGGTTTGTGAGAGAGAAAGAGTCGATACAAACCTGAAACAGAAACATTTCACTGAGTCAACATGAGATCAGAAAATATGTTTCTTATAAACTCAAATCTCGACTGCAGGAAACTGAGCTTGTGGACCTTATGGGTCTTTCTGTCTTTCTCCATCTATCTGTCTTTCTGTCTGTCTGTCTGTCCGTCCGTCTGACTGTCTAGTCTTTCTATGTTTGTCTGTCTGTCTGTCATTTTAAGTCTGTCTGTTTTTCTAACCCAATTTTTTCTCTCTGTTTGTGTGTCTTTCTCTCACAGTCTCTTTTTCTTTCAATCGCTATTTCTAACCATCTCTCTCTCTCTCTCTCTCTCTCTCTCTCTCTCTCTCTTTCTATCATGGTGGCTGACCAGATCTTTCTGTGTGTATGTTCACCATCTCTTATTTCTCTCTCTCTCTCTCTCTCTCTCTCTCTCTCTCTCTCTCCCCTCTCTTTTCCCTCCCTCTCTTTACAAATTCTCTTTTCCTCCATCTGTGCCTGTTTTTATCTGTGTATCTGTCTGTCCATCTCTTCCCAAACTCTCAATTTTATTCACACATTTTCCACTTACTTCACTCCATTCACAAGAAAAGACGTGGAACTAATGTATATTTCCTCACTGCACCAACACACACACACACACACACACACACACACACACACACACACACACACACACCTCACAAACACACACCTCATAAACGCAAACCAACACACACCTCACAAACAGGGACCTCTCTAACACACCTCTCAAAAACACATCTAACACACGTCAACACAAACTGCAT
>NC_060900.1:1083100-1088100 GCF_014805685.1 Silurus meridionalis | reverse complement strand
CAGGTTTGAAAACCACAATTTAGATTGATATACATCCAGCTGTGCCAGCTGTCATTTCTTCTGTAAAATGTTCAGTTGAAAATAAGTGGTGATAATATTTATATATTGTTTAATCCCTGAAAAAAGTATTTGTTCCGTCTCTAACCAAAGAGCCTCTGGGGGGTCTGCACCCCCAGTCAGCAAACTGTTCCAGATGTTGAAGAGCTACTAAAAGATAACTCTTTTCCACTCCCATAGAAAACCATCCAGGTTTAACGTGACATTGTGGTTTATTGGAGCGTGTGGTTTTGTTTCAGTGGTATGTTTCAACACTGCTAAGTATTTCTAAGTATTTTAGAAGATGTCTTATAGAGTTTCGGTGGTGTTATAGAGTTTCCTTTTCCTGAGCGCATCCTGTGACACCAGGTTTTGTGACTATCGTATGTTGTGACCATAGAGGGCGCTGTTGCTGGTACTAGTACTTAACAAAACAAAACTACTCAAATCATTTGCGGCATTTGGCAGACGCCCTTGTCAAGAGCGACTTACAACTGAGCAGGGGAGGGTTTTAGGGCGTTGCTCAAGGGCCCAGCAGTGGCAGCTTGGTGGTGGGATTTGAACCTGTGATGATCTGATCCAAAGCCCAATGCCTTAACCACTGAGCTACCACCTCCCAAATCCTTTTGCCTTCTCCATTTTCATGACTGCTTTTTTTTTTTAAACCACCCTGAATGTTACAAACCCGATTCCAAAAAAGTTGGGACACTGAACAAATTGTGAATAAAAACAGAATGCATTGATGTGGAAGTTTCACATTTAAATTCTTTATTCAGAATACAACATAGACGACATATCAAATGTTTAAACTGAGAAAATGTATACATTTAAGTTAATTTTAAATTTCATGGCATCAACAAATCACAAAAAAGTTGGGACAAGGCCATGTTTCCCAGTGTGTGGCGTCCCCTCTTCTTTTTATAACAGTCTGTAAATATCTGAGGACTGAGGAGACAAGTTGCTGAAGTTTAGGAATGTTGTCCCATTCTTGTCTGATACAGGCTTCTAGTTGCTCAACTGTCTCAGGTCTTCTTTGTCGCATCTTCCTCTTCATAATGCACCAAATGTTTTCTATAATTTTTATGTTTTCCAAAATAAACAAAAAGAATGTGTATGTCCTCCTCAAAATCACATCACAAATCAACTTCAAAACAAAATCAGGAAATGATTGAATTATTGACATAAACCATAAATATGAGGAAATGTTGAGAGGAACCAGGCACATCTGGATGAATATCAAGAGTCATTACATCTGTATATTACAGGTTTCACTTCAAGTGTGTATGATAAAGCTGAGGCAGATAACGTCTGATCGTATCCCAGGAACACTGATCATGAGGTGTGAATTCAGGCTGAACAGGAGACCAGTCCATCACAGTGTACGTGGTTGTGAGGTGCAGTCAGATGAAGAGTCCTGAGATGAACAGATTATTATTAGTGAGCGAGTTAGAATTCAAATCCATTCTTTCTAAATCTCATCATCTCACCTGAGCCTGAACCTGAGCTTCAGTTGGTCACTGATGTTTGTGTAGTTGTTTGTGTATCACTGTAAATAAAGAGATGAATATTTTACGCTCACATGTTACATGGAACTGTGGTGGTTTTGATACGTCCCAGTGTCTAATTCTTCCCAGTGGACTGTATAAAGGAAAAGACAGGCAGCGGTGCCCCACGTTACATTCATTCCATATAAAATCCACCTGATGGATCTGCGAGACCCACAACTGCTCCGTCACTTTGGGGGAATAGAAAGAGCGTTGAAATGAGTGTTCCAGTGTGATTTCGGTTCTCGTGAGTCTTTTAAATCTGTGTGTAAGATGGGAAGCAGTAACTCAGTGGTGAATGGAGGAGACTTCTGATTGGAAGGTTGTTAGTTTAAATCTTTAAAGCTGCCACTGCTGGGCCCTTGAGCAAGGCCCTCAATCTTCACCTGAAAAATCACATCTAAATCTCTACAAACCTGAAGTAGTTGATGGTCATCGTTCCTGTGCACTCGTAAAAGACAGGAGCACAGACACTGCTTTCATCAGCAGCAGTGATGTTCACATTTAGTGCAGAAGGTGATGAACTTCTCCTCAATGGTACAAGCAGCTAAAAAACAGAAACACACACACACACACACACACACACACACACACACAAATCCCAGAAAGACACATTTATACTTATTTATTTATTAAAGATTATACACACACACACACACACACACACACACACACACACACACATATATATATATATATATATATATATATATATATATATATATATATATATATATATATATATATATATATATATAAGAAATCAATCATAATAAAGTCTGTATAAATATTACTTGAGTCTGGAGTTGAGATGTTTCCTCACTCGGGTTCATGAATTTCTTTATCACTGTAAATGAAGAGAAGGGTTGTGTATGTCACTTGCGTGTCCAATAATAAATATATAATGATCTTATGAGAGGTCTATTGCTAAAGTACATCACAGATTATCATTATTATGTTCAGTAATGAATCCTGACCCTCATTCTTACCGAAGCAGTTGATGGTCAGTGTTCCTGTACTGTTGTGAATGATGGGAGATAAAACACTGCTTCCATCCACAGCACAAACATCAACACACTGATCAGATTCAAACAAAACATTCATCAGCATTTACACTGAAACTTCATTTATTCAGGTCTGTTCTCCATTTCATATCAGACGTACCCGAGCCTGAGCTTCAGCCATTTCTTCATTCAGGTTCCTGATTTTCATCACCACTGTAAATAAAAGGGAGAAATATTTTTATCATTTTCTTTAAACAAAATAAAAAAAAACACATTAGTGGTCACAGTGGTGGAGATGAGGAGGAGATGAGCACAGTGGTGGAGATGAGGTGGAGATGAGCACAGTAGTGAAGATGAGGTGGAGATGAGCACAGTGGTGGAGATGAGGAGGAGATGAGCACAGTGGTGGAGATGAGGTGGAGATGAGCACAGTGGTGGAGATGAGGTGGAGATGAGCACAGTGGTGAAGATGAGGAGGAGATGAGCACAGTGGTGGAGATGAGGTGGAGATGAGCACAGTGGTGAAGATGAGGAGGAGATGAGCACAGTGGTGGAGATGAGGTGGAGATGAGCACAGTGGTGAAGATGAGGAGGAGATGAGCACAGTGGTGGAGATGAGGTGGAGATGAGCACAGTGGTGGAGATGAGGTGGAGATGAGCACAGTGGTGGAGATGAGGTGGAGATGAGCACAGTAGTGAAGATGAGCAGGTCACATGTGAAGAATAACAGATTCTACGCTTCACTCACTCTGACTTTGGGTGTAATAGTTAATGATCACTGTTCCTTTCACGTAGTGGAACACTGGAGCAGCCACACTGCTTCTATCAGTTGCTGAAATATTAACCTTCAGATCCCTGCAGGAGAAAGGTGCAGAAGTCTTCTCCACCTGAGCCATCATCTAACCAAGAGAACACACACGTCCCATTAAGATGAGTTTGTGTTTAGAGATCATAAAGGATAAAGTGTGAAGTGTGGATAAGAGAATGAACATTATTTCAAGGTGACAAAACAGATAAAACTGTTGTAATAAAGTGTGAAGTGTGGGTGAGAGAAACAGATAAAACTGTTGTAATAAAGTGAGTTTAGTTATTAGCGAAGTCTTTTTACATTAAAACATTAAACCTACATTCAGCACATAAACAGGTAGATTAATATAATAAGCACTAAGAGTATATTAATAATATATCAGTGTCATTATCTCCTGGTAATGTATTTTATTTAGCTGTAGATGAGTTAAAGAGAGATTCTTACCTTCCCAATCGTGCTGTTATTTCTTTCTTTTATTATTTTATATTTAGTTTTAAACTGTAGCACACACAGCTGTAGTGGTGTAACAGGTCTGATACAGTAGCATGCAATCAGTATATGAACAGAATGCACAAACCAAAACCAGGGTTTTCTGAGGATGTTAGCAGGCTCCACCCTCATATGGACTTGTACTTTTCAACAGTGTCCCCACGTCCCTGCACTGCTTCAGCCTTTATATGTTTTCACTGTAAATATGCTACTTATTTTTCTGCACTATTTGCACAATTGCTATTTTTTACACTTCTGGTAGATGATAAGCTGCATTTCGTTGTTGTGAACCTGCACTATCTATTATCTATACCAACCAGGTGGGAAATTAATGTCAAACATCCACACTATCAACTCTTGTGCCCTGGGGATGTGTTGTCTCCTCTCCCTGTACACCATCAACTCACCAGGTTCATTCAGGTTTCTGATTTTCATCACCACTGTAAAGGAATATTGTTAATATAACAATATATAATTCCACCACAAGTGTGTATGAACACAGAGCTTTAACTGCTTGTTTATTAAATATCAGCTGTCAAACAAAACCTCAGAAGATCTTTAAGGGTGTGTGACAGTAAACAGTTCTCTGATGGAATATTGTATAGAACTAAACACTTAAATAAACCATTATATCGGACATCATTATTGTTATTTAGAAAAGGCGGGTTGTTTGGTGATAAATATTATAAATACTGTGTAACTGAAGTTCTTGGTCACCTCTCCGTCTCCCTGATCTTCTCCCCTGAATGCTGAGTTTGTCCGGGCGGCTTCACTCTAGGAAGAGTCCTGGTGCTGATGTAACGTTTTTTTGTATGTTGAAGCTGAACGTCTACATGTCCAACACATCTTTAATGCTTTATTTCATATCTATTGTAGTGAATAATGTGTTACAATCCACATTAAAAAAGCTCCTCGTTTATGTTTATTCCTCTTTATAGAGATGGAATGTAAAAAAATAGGATCTTAAGCAACATATTCCATAAAACAGCAAACCTCTCAGTTTTAGATCACAGCAGATACCATAAACACATGAAGATAAAGAAGGCATGAAGTGTGATTTAGATGTTTATTTATCTGTATGATGTGCATATCTCCGTCTGGAGTCTTGTGTATTACAGC
>NC_060900.1:1043100-1078100 GCF_014805685.1 Silurus meridionalis | reverse complement strand
TGTTTATCAAATACATTTTCATTTTTAGGATCAATACAAACATCCGAAGTTGTTCGGATCACCAGGAGTTTGTGAATTTCACGGGTTTCTGGAGAATCAGGCAGGTTTGTTGATCAGCCATGCCGCCGGTGCAGATCTCTCAGGCGGAGGCGAACATCAAGGTGAGCGCTAATGACCATTTATCTTAATATTTATATATGTGTGAGTCAAATGTGCGAAATTATAACGATTATAACATTATAAAGATTATATTAATGGATCTACGATGCCCAGTATTTCTTAATGAAGCTCCAGGTTGTTCGGTGGTTTACAGCTAAACGGCTAACGTTAGCAATTAGCAGGCCTGAGAAAATCACCCGTGTGGATTTACTCTCACTTTTATCAAATATTTTCGAGAGCAATTCGCAAAGTTTTGCTTTGATGAGCTTTTAACTAAATTCAGAGTGAAACCCGGATTAGTTGTGGGCGGTTTGACCGCATGCTCCCGATATCGCGATATATTTCCGTCACGATACCGTTTCCGTATTGTTATCGTTATGATCATATCGATTATAGATGTTATTACACTTTACTTTTTTTGTATCAGCTGGAAATGTGTGTGTTTATGTGAGGGGTAAAACGAGAGGTATTGTTGTGTGTTAAAATGTTGTTTGTCTGCGACGCAGGCCGATGAGCAGAAAGAGGAAACTCCGGCCACGAAACCCATCGTGGGGATCATTTACCCTCCTCCTGAAGTGCGCAACATCGTGGACAAGACCGCCAGCTTCGTAGCGAGGTGCAGAACTCTGAGATAATAGACTTTGGGAACAGTCGCCTGTTTGCTCAGGTTCTGGTTCTGATTCTGTGTGTGTGTGTGTGACACTTCTCTGTGCAGAAACGGTCCCGAGTTTGAAGCGAGGATTCGTCAGAACGAGATCAACAACCCCAAGTTTAATTTCCTGAACCCCAGCGACCCGTACCATGCCTACTACCGACACAAGGTCAACGAGTTCAAAGAGGGCAAAGGTCAGGAGCCGTCGGCCGCCGTGCCTAAGGTCATGCAGCAGCAGTCCATGCAGCAGGCGCAGCAGCAGCTCCCGCAGAAGGTCCGGTCTCAAACCCAACCTTCACTCAGGAGTAATAATGAGGAGGAACAGAATTTAAACCTCTCCTGTGTTCATGTCTCGGTTCCTCCAGGTCCAGGCGCAGGTCATCCAAGAGACCATCGTTCCCAAGGAGCCCCCGCCCGAGTTTGAGTTCATGGCCGACCCACCCTCCATCTCGGCCTTCGACCTGGACGTGGTGAAGCTGACGGCTCAGTTCGTGGCTCGTAACGGCCGCCAGTTCCTCACGCAGCTCATGCAGAAGGAGCAGAGGAACTTCCAGTTCGACTTCCTGCGTCCTCAACACAGTCTCTTCAACTACTTCACCAAACTGGTGGAACAGTACACCAAAGTGTGTTTACGGCAGAACGCTACACACCCACACACACACACACATGCTGCTTATACACTACACTGCGCGCACACACACACACACACACACACACACATGCTGCTTATACACTACACTGCGCGCACACACACACACACACACACACACACACACACACACACACATGCTGCTTATACGCTACACTGCACACACACACCTCAGTGATGTTTGGGTTGTGTAAAGGATTGTCGTGTAAACCATGGACGTGTGTGTGTGTGTGTTTAAAGATTCTGATCCCCCCGAAAGGCCTCCTGCAGAAACTGAAGAGAGAAGCAGAGAATCCTCGCGAAGTCCTTGAGCAGGTAACGTGAGCGACACGTCTGATCGCCTTACTGCAGAGGGTAACGTGTGTTATACAAGGGTGTGTGTAACAGTGGTGTGTGTGTGTGTGTCAGGTGAGATATCGAGTGGAGTGGGCAAAGTACCAGGAGCGAGAGAGGAAGAAGGAGGAGGAGGAGAGAGAGAGAGAGCGAGTGGCGTACGCTCAGATCGACTGGCACGACTTCGTGGTTGTGGAGACGGTCGACTTTCAGCCCAACGAACAAGGTGAGGAGAAGATCTCAGAGAGAGAGAGAGAGAGAGAAAAACGTGTGTGTGTGTGTGTGTGTGTGTGAGAGGAAGGGTTTTAGTGTGTGTTTATTTTACTGACTCTCTCTCTCTCTCCAGGAAACTTCCCTCCTCCCACCACTCCGGAGGAACTCGGAGCTCGAATCCTGATCCAGGAGCGCTATGAGAAGTATGGAGAAAGCGAGGAGGTGGAGATGGAGGTGGAGAGCGAGGACGAGGAGGACGAGCGTGCACCCCGGAACGAAGGACACTCTGCTCAGCCGGATCAGGACACACAGCTGCAGGACATGGACGAGGTGAACCCCTGATGATGTCTCCTCACACCTGATGAGAACAGAGTTGTTGTTGTTGTTGTTGTTTTGGACTAAGGCTTTATGTGTGAAACATCTCGTAGGGTTCGGATGACGAGGACGAGTCGATGAAGGCTCCACTTCCTCCTGAAAACCCCATGCCTCCTCCTCTGCCTCCTACTCCAGACCAGGTTATCATTCGCAAAGACTATGACCCCAAGGGTAAGCCCTCCTGGAGAACTTATAAGGAACGTCTCCTTTTCATGTGATTTATTGATCATGTTTAAAGATTCATCTCTCTTTGTGTTCCTAAGCTTCTAAGTCTCAGGCCATCATTCCTCCTGGTGATGAGTTCCTCATCTCTCCCATTACGGGCGAGAAGATCCCAGCCAGTAAGATGCAGGAGCACATGCGTATCGGGTTGCTGGACCCGCGCTGGCTGGAGCAGCGAGACCGCAACCTCCGAGAGCGACAGATCGAAGAGGAGGTGTACGCTCCCGGCCTGGACATCGAGAGCAGCCTGAAGCAGCTGGCTGAGAGAAGAACCGATATCTTCGGTGTGGAGGAAACTGCCATCGGTAAGAAGATCGGAGAGGAGGAGATCCAGAAGCCTGAGGAGAAGGTCAGTGATGGACGAATAACCATGAATTTCCATCTTTACATCTGCATGCTTTTTTTTTGACCGTGTGTGTGTGTGTGTGTGTGTGTGTGTGTGTGTGTGTGTGTGTGTGTGTGTGTGTGTGTGTGTGTGTGTGTGTAGGTGACCTGGGACGGTCACTCAGGCAGCATGGCACGCACGCAGCAGGCCGCTCAGGCCAACATCACGCTGCAGGAGCAGATCGAAGCCATCCACAAAGCCAAGGGTCTGGTGCAGGAAGATGAGAGCAAGGACAAGATCGGACCCAGCAAACCCAACGAGAATATGCCCATGTCCCTGTCCAACACCATGCCCACCCTATCCAAACCCAGCCCGCCCATCAACACAGCTCCCAGAATGCCACCTGCAGTCAGTACCATCTTCATAACCTTCAGCAGTTTATACCATTAAAACCTCTTCAACTTCTCACAGACCAGTAACTGAGTGTGTGTTGTGTTTCAGGTTCCTCCCCCAGTGCGCACCACCCTGCTCTCCGCTGTGCCCGTTCTCCAGAGGCCCCCCATGGCCCCAGTGGTACGCTTGGCTCCCGGTCAGGTCTTGACCCCGATGCCCCCCATGGTCCACGCTTCTCGTATCAACGTGGTCCAGATGCCCCCAGCTGCTCCCCACATCATGGCTCCTCGCCCTCCCCCGATGGTGGTGCCTGCAGGTGAGACACACACTCTCTGACACACACACACACACACACACACACACACACACACACACACAACTGGGAGACTAAACACATTTCTATCCTTTGTCTCATAGCGTTCGTACCTGCCCCTCCGGTGCCCCAGCCACCCAGTACTGCCCCGGCCCCTATGCCCCCTGCCCACCCTCCTGTCCCGCACGAAGACGAGCCGGTGACCAAGAAGATGAAGACGGAGGACAACCTGATCCCAGAAGACGAGTTCCTGCGCAGGAACAAGGTCAAAACACACACACACACACACACACACACACACACACACACTGTTATTTGTGACTGGTTTGTACCCCCTAGTGTCCATCACTGGTTAATTTTGTGTGTAAATGTGTGTGTGTTTGTGTTTTAGGGTCCTGTGGCGGTGAAGGTTCAGGTTCCCAACATGCAGGACAAGACCGAATGGAAGCTGAGCGGACAAATGCTGAACTTCACACTGCCGCTCACAGACCAGGTCACTCTCTCACACACACACACACACACACACACACACACACACACACACATGCCTCCTGTTGTGTTCTTAGTCCACATTTAAACAAAACTGTTAGTTTATTAAAAGTAAATAATAATGTGAGTTCGAGCATCTTTTTTTTTTTTTTTTGGCGTATTTTCAGGTGTCTGTAATAAAGGTGAAGATCCACGAGGCCACAGGGATGCCAGCCGGCAAGCAGAAACTTCAGTTCGAGGTAAAACAACACTTCTTTTATAAATGTATATAAATAAATCTATAGACTGATCAATCTGGTGACTCGTTTTATATATAATACACTTTATATTTACTGTAACTGTCTGATCATTTCCTTTGATGTCTTTTGAATTTAGACAAATTTATATCATGGTGTGTTTGTAGTGTCTGAACTGTGTGTGTGTGTGTGTGTGTGTGTGTGTGTGGGCGTGCAGGGGATTTTTATCAAGGACTCCAACTCTCTGGCGTACTACAACATGAACAACGGCTCTGTAATTCACCTGGCACTGAAGGAGAGAGGAGGGAGGAAGAAATGATCACCCCATTCTCGTTCTCTTGTGCTCCCCTCTCTCTCTCTCTCTCTCTCTCTCTCTCTCTCTCTCTGTACTCTTATCTGTATAATGAGTGTATGATGATGTATCTGAGGAGTGTGACGTCTTTAAAGGTTAATTTCTCCTTCCAGTGAAACGATGGTGTGATGGAACACAAAGCAAAATTAAAACCAATAAACTCATTAAATAAAAGTGATCTAAACATCGTCCTGTCCTTTTCTTTTCTTTTTTTTCCTCCTTCTCTCGTGCCTTCACCAGGCTTTAGATCTTCACTACACTCCAGTCTAATTATTATTTATTTTTGTATTTTTTGTGAACAATGAGAATAAAATTAAACTGTAAATAGTTTAATCTGGTTTTCGTGTGTGTTTAGGTGAACGTTTTTATTGTAAGTTTGACTTTCACAACAGCGACTATATGTGGTGGAATCAGAAAGCTTTGATCTTGATGATGATGAGAGCGTGATACACTCAGGTGGGTGTGTGGATTGTTCTCCGATGATTAGTCAACTCATTATTCATACTGGTCTTCGACATGTTTTGTGTTTTTTTGGGAAGGGGTGGGGTTTGAGCTTATCTAAGGTCAACCACAAGGTTTGATTTTGGGTCCATTGCTTTTTTTTGTATCTACATCTTTCTTTTTGATCAGCTTTTGAGATCTCTTGTTCTTAAATTTCACTTTTATGCAGAAGAGACTCAGATACAGTAATCCCTGTTTATCAAAGGGGTTAGGTTTTTTTAAAGCCGTAAATCCTCTTCACACACACTTTCAACACACACAGAAAACATTTGAGATAATAAAGTGAGACGAATTGAGTGTAAACTGGTAGAAATGCGTTTCACTGTATCACAGTTATAGTGAGAACATGTTCTGTACAGTGTTCAGTTCTGCAGTGGAAAAGACTAGAAGTGGTTTCTCTGCTTGTTTATTGGTTGAAGTGTCTTATGACGTCAGAAGAAGAGGCGGGGTTAAGGATACACGTCATCGCGACTTTACTTTCTGTACTGTTTTAACATTTTACTACTTTTTATAATTAATAATTACATTTTTATTAATTAATTTTATGATTTCAACATATGGTATCTTTATCAGGTGCGGAAAATTTGATCAATTTTTTTGTTTTTTCACAAATCGATCACTGTAATGTTTTGCTTGTTACATATTTGCTGCATTAAACAAATTCCAGGTGGTCCAAAATCCAGCTGTGTGGGTTCTGACTAAGACCAGGTCTAAATTTCTCCAGCTTTAAACTGTCTGCACTCCCAGATGTGATCTCCGTTCCTCTGATTCCACTCTTTTGGTTGTTCTTCCTGTACGTTTACGCTCTGTTTTTTATTATTATTATTATTATTACTATTATTTATTATTATTGTTTAAAATGATTGTTTCTTCTTCTGTGCTTCAAAAGCGCTCTGAGATGTTACTCTTAAAGACACAATATAAAATTAGTAGAAGCTCTGAGGAAACACTGGGGTTTAAATTCAGAACCTTCTGATCATCTCAGGTGCTTAAGTTCATGTGAGGAGTTTAATATGTTTACCAGGAGTGGGGTTCGAACCCACGAGGACATGAGTCCATTGGATCTTAAGTCCAACGCCTTAACCACTCGGCCATCCTGGTGCTGATGTTCTGATCAGTGTTTTTTTTTTTACTAATTAAACTATAATAATCTCTAATTAATGTAATTTCTATGTACAGACTGAAAAACATGTGGAAACCCAGTGTTTTTATAGTTTTTTTTTGAAAGACACGTCGATGTTCATTTAGTTTCTATGCAACAAAAAATTATTTTGACAAAATAAATCTATAAATGTTTTTTTACACATCCGGGCACTTTCTCCAAACATTCAGCTGGAATACATATGTTTTCTTATAGAGAGAGAACATAAGAAGCTTTTTTATTGGCTGGAGATTTTTTATTCTAGTCTGATCACATCTTCTCTCCATTTTAAACTCTCTGCAAACTTTCCACACGTTCAATATGTTTACCAGGGTGGGGTTCGAACCCACGAGGACATGAGTCCATTGGATCTTAAGTCCAACGCCTTAACCACTCGGCCATCCTGGTGCTGATGTTCTGATCAGTGTTTTTTTTTTTACTAATTAAACTATAATAATCTCTAATTAATGTAATTTCTATGTACAGACTGAAAAACATGTGGAAACCCAGTGTTTTTATAGTTTTTTTTTGAAAGACACGTCGATGTTCATTTAGTTTCTATGCAACAAAAAATTATTTTGACAAAATAAATCTATAAATGTTTTTTTACACATCCGGGCACTTTCTCCAAACATTCAGCTGGAATACATATGTTTTCTTATAGAGAGAGAACATAAGAAGTTTTTATTGGCTGGAGATTTTTATTCTAGTCTGATCACATCTTCTCTCCATTTTAAACTCTCTGCAAACTTTCCACACGTTCAATATGTTTACCAGGAGTGGGGTTCGAACCCACGAGGACATGAGTCCATTGGATCTTAAGTCCAACGCCTTAACCACTCGGCCATCCTGGTGCTGATGTTGATGGAGGTCATCACAGGGTCAAACTCTGCTCCTGATCACCTTCACCTGGATTAAGGTGGTGAGTGTATTAATTATAGAAAAAAATGCACAAGCCACCAGGCCAAATCTGAGGAGAAGAAGAAGAAGAAGAAGAAGAAGAAGAAGGAAAAGTAACATTGATGCAGATCTTCATTTCTGATATTATTACCATAAGATTTTGGGTTTGATTTTAAGCTGCAGAATCTTCTGCAGGACCTCGCGTGAGCAGGTGATGTGATGTGATGAATGATGATGTTGGTATTGTACAGAAATCTCAGTGTAAAAGTGTAAAATCGGGTAATAACAATGTCTGGGGTTCTGAAGATTCGAGACTTTAATAGAATCGTGTCAATTTTCGTGTCACATGATTTTTTAATAATTACAATTAAAAATGATAAACGTGTTAATAATATTTCTACGCTTTAATTGTGTAGTATTTGTGGATTTATTGTATATTTAATTTACGTTTATTAATTTATTGATGTTTGTTTATAATTGATCTATTTAAAGTCAACATTTTATGATAAATTGACTTTACACGAAAGTGACGTCAGAAGTGTTTATAGTTTAGTGGAACGATGCTGCCATCTACTGGATATCAAACACATTTCAAGCAGATTTCTGTAATAAAGTTTTTCTCTGCGAGAATCCTCTTTAATTATATTTATAATTTAGGGGATCATGAATATCGAGTGTTTTGGTGAACTGAGATATTTGGATGCTGTTTTCCTCTCACTCTCACACACGTGTGCTAATGGTGGTGTGGTGACGTCATTAATCCCAGAGATCCCTCATGTCTGTGTTACACCCTGATCACACTGTCCAGTGTCCAATCCTTATTTCTCTCTTTTCTCCTTTTCTCCTTTTCTCCTTTATACTCTTTCTCTCTATAGAGTTAAACATGTTCCTGAGGTACCAGTGACCAGAGTTCTTGTCTCTTTCTTCTCTCTGGATCTGCCTGATTCATCCTAAAGTCCCACCTCTGGAGTTCTCTTCAATAAGAGGTGTCTGTAAACAGCTGGAGATGTTCCACATAAACAGCCTGAAGATCCATAAAGTTACTGATGAGCAACTCAACAATTTTGAGGAAAGGATTTGGACTGTTATTATTATTAATACTATATAATATAATCTATCATCAGTCTGCTACAAAGTGTTTACAGTTTGCTGAACTTCAGCTCCATCACTGAACATCTCAACACTGTAATGAAAAAATGATATTCAGTGATGAAGATGAGGATGAGGTTCACCTATGAGTCTGGTTCCTCTTAAGGTTCCTTTTTACGTTTTTATTTATTGTTTTTTTTTTAAAGTGCAAACAAAGATTTAGTAGATCAAAAAGAAAATAAGCACATGTACTTCATTTATATGAAATAACCTCATTTTTATTATTATTCATAATAATAATAATAATAATAATAATAATAATAATAATAATAATAATAATAATAATAATAATAATAAAAGTTATTCTGACAAAGACTTTTATGTTTGCCGGATGTTTCGTCATAACCGGAAGTGGACGCTGTGTGAAGCGTTTCGCGCGAGATCCCAAAGCAGTGTCCGGTGTTTACAGCTTTCAGGTTTTTATCCACGTTTCTCTTTATTTCTCTTTATTTCTCTTTTTCTGTAATTAAATGTCATTATTTTATTTAAATCAACATTTAAAAGTGTTTTTTTTTGTTTAAAGTGAAACAGAAGGTAAAAGAAAT
This sequence comes from Silurus meridionalis, assembly GCF_014805685.1. Taxonomy (NCBI): domain Eukaryota; kingdom Metazoa; phylum Chordata; class Actinopteri; order Siluriformes; family Siluridae; genus Silurus; species Silurus meridionalis. The sequence continues at coordinate 1,069,153 of NC_060900.1, read as the reverse complement.
CTGTATATTTGTACAGAAACATCGCCGCGGTTCGTGTTTTACATATTTATGAGCTTTTACATATTCATGAGTTTTCTTTATTTTTATTTATTAAATTATTTCATAATGATTTGTACCGATTGGGCAGGCAGAGGAACCGAGCTGGGAAGTGCTGCAGGTTAGAGCAGTAAAGGATGGAGATGGAAATGGGTTGACTAGTGAGGAGAGTGTGTTGAGAAGATGGAGGGAGTATTTGGAGAAGGTGGTATTTTGGAAGGTGAGAAGATGCCTGAGGAATGGAGAAGGAGTGTGCTGGTACTGATCTTTAAGAATAAGGGAGATGTGCAGACCTGCAGTAACTACAGGGGAATAAAGTTGATCAGTCACACCCTGAAGTTATGGGAAAGAGTAGTGGAAGAGGTGACCATCTGTGAGCAGCAGTATGGTTTCATGCCGAGGAAGAGCACCACAGACGCATTATTTGCTTTGAGAATGTTGATGGAGAAGTATAGAGAAGGTCAGAAGAAGCTGCATTGTGTGTTTGTGGATTTGGAGAAAGCGTATGACAGGGTGGAGAGAGGAGTTGTGGTATTGTATGAGGAAGTCTGGTGTGTCAGAGAAGTATGTGAGGGTGGTGCAGGACATGTATGAGGACAGTGTGACAGCAGTGAAGTGTGCAGTAGGAACAACAGACTGGTTCAAGGTGGAGGTTGGACTGCATCAAGGATCGGCTCTGTGCCCTTTCCTGTTTGCAGTGGTGAATCCAAAGAAGAGGGAAAAAAATCGAATTTAGTTGATGATATATAAATATGATTTATTAGTGTACCTACTGTTTAACAAACACAATTAAAATTATATATATATATATATATATATATATATATATATATATATATATATATATATAATTTTTCCTGTGTTTTTGTATTGTTTTCTTCCTCCAGTTGGAGTCATGTTCTCAGACGTTATGGTGCAGAAGGAGACATTGCTGCGTCCCCCGAGCTCAGAGAATCCTCTGTTTGAGCGAGAGGAAGCTTCTTACTCAAGCTGTTCGGAGTGTTTCCATCTCGGCGAGCGCAGCTTCAGCCGTCAGTACGCTCACATCTACGCCTCACGCCTCATGCAGATGCGGCAGATTCTGAGCGACAGGGCGCAGCAGAAATGGGGTGAGGAGATACACTGAGTTGCACCTGAGATACCCCCCCATATCTCTGAGTTACCCCTGAAGTGTGTGTGTGTGTGTGTGTGTGTGTGTGTGTGTGTGTGTGTGTGTGTGTTTCAGGTCTGGAGGTGCCGATCAGGAAGCTGTGTGATCTGCAGACTGGAGACAGGTGTGTGATCGTAGGAACGTTGTTCAAAAGCATGGAGCTTCAGCCATCCATCCTGAAGGAGATCAGCGAGGAGGTGAGGAAGAAAACAGGGTTTTGATGATTAACCCCCGAGAGATACCAGCTTTCATGGCAAAACATGTAACCATGACAACGCTCTAACTCGCCCCAATGCTAATCTTGGTTAACTCGCTCGTTTCATTCTCGCGTTTCAGCACAACCTGCTCCCTCAGCCTCCTCGTACCAAATACATCAGCCAATCAGACGAGCTCATTCTGGAGGACGAGCTGCAGAGGATCAAGCTGGAGGGGAAAATCCAAACCGCCAAGTTTGTTACCGGTAAATACACCAGTGTCCCTCAGTCACTTCCCTGCAGTGAGATGTTTAATCTTTGTGATGTTTGCAGAACATAAACAGCAGTGTTGTACGTGTTGATTCTCCTAAAGGAAGCGTGATCGCTGTCCTGGGTGCTGAGAAAAACGACGGGAAGTTCACGGTGGAGGATTTCTGTCTGGCTGATCTCCCGCCTCAGACGCCCCCAGAGCCTTTAAAGGCAGACAGGTTTGTTTATTATCTTTCATCCAGAACCATGGAGGATCAGATCTTCTGTAAAACGGAGTTGTTTGAGTCGTTGATGCTGATCGTCCTGCAGGTTCGTGCTCCTGGCCTCGGGTCTGGGTCTGGGCGGGAACGGAGCAGAGAGCATGCTGGGATTGCAGCTGCTGGTGGACATGGTGTCGGGTCACCTGGGCGACGTCGGGGAGCAGAGCGGTGCGGCGTCCATCTCTCGCATCCTGCTGGCCGGGAACCTGCTGAGCCGGAGCACGCAGGATAAAGACTCCAGCACGAAGGTGAGGAGCATCTGAAAGAGTTCGGGTTGTGTGTGTGTGTGTGTGTGTGTGTGTGTGTGTGTGTGTGTGTGTGTGTGTGTGTGTGAGCACCAACAAAAATATTCCATAACTGTATTTTCCAGGCGAAGTATCTGACGAAGAAGACTCAGGCAGGAAGTGTGGAGGCCATCAGGCTTCTGGATGAGCTGCTGGTTCAGCTGGTGGTGAGTGTGAAGCACACAAACATCTCCAGCATCTACACACTTAGAGCATGTATTCAGTGTGTGTGTTGTGCGTCTTGCAGGCCTCTGTCGCAGTAGACGTGATGCCGGGAGAGTTTGACCCCACTAACTACACCTTGCCCCAGCAGCCCCTGCACACCTGCATGTTCCCTCTGTGCAGCTCATACCGAACCCTGCAGCTCGTCACTAACCCGTACAGGGCCACGGTGGATGGAGTATGGTGAGAGCACAAACATCTAAAATCATCTAAACCAGAGGTATAATCATATAGCAGTATATCAGGTGTGTGTGTGTGTGTGTGTGTGTGTGTGTGTGTGTGTGTGTGTGTGTGTGTGTGTGTGTGTATGGTTTCAGTTTCCTGGGGACATCAGGGCAGAACGTTAGTGATATTGTGAAGTACAGCAGCGTGGACGATCACCTGGAGATCCTTGAGAACACACTGCGACTCAGACACATCGCTCCTACAGCGCCGGATACACTGGGTATTACACACACACGCACACACACACGCACACACACATTCTGGGTATTTATCATGTGTATGTTTAGCTAATGTCACGTGTGTGTGTGGTGTGTGTGTGTGTGTGTGTGACGTGTGCAGGTTGTTACCCTTTCTACCAGAAGGACCCGTTCATCCTGAGCGAGTGTCCTCACGTGTACTTCAGTGGAAACGCGCCGAGCTACCAGTCCAAACGAGTCACAGGTCAGGAGAGAACCATCACACCACACACTCTTTATTTCACACACACAAACACACACACACGCCCTTATCTGTTACTATTATTAAATGAGGAAAAAGCTGTGATGGTTTCAGAGGCCACGCCCACATAACTGGGACTTCTATTTTGTGATTGGCAAAAACACGTCATATAGCCTTTATTTAAATTAATAGGCCACACCTCCTTTACTGAGACTGGACATTACAGTGGCCACTTTAATTGTTACTGATAAAATAGAAGCCACGCCTCCTTCTTTTCTGCTGATTAAACTGGGGCCACATCTGTATTGTAACTGATAACTTTGGTCACGTTTTCTTTATTGAGACCGACTGATACCTTTGAGGCCACACCCTCTTTAATTGAGACTGATAACACAATGGCCACGCCTTCTTTATTGTAACTGATCGAACTGAAACCCCACCTCCTAAGTTGGGACTGATAATGTTGGCCACGCCTTCTTTACTGAGACTGATCAAATGATGGCCACTGTGATTCTCCAACTTTAATTTTTTTTTTCCTTTCACTCAGGTCCTGAAGGTCAGGAGGTGCTGCTGGTGACAGTCCCAGAATTCAGCAGTACGCAGACGGCCTGTCTGGTGAACCTACGCACGCTCGATTGCGAGCCAATCAGATTCACCACCTTTTCTGCCGAGGACGACGAAGAGAACGAGATGAACATCAGCCATTAAACATACACAGTGCAACTAAATGTGAGGGATTTTTTTTCTAGAGAAACCTTTGAGAATGAGTAGGAGGTGAAGCCTTCACTGATGTGACATCAGGCAAGAAATGTGTTCGTAATTAAGGATATAAATACACCTCTTGACACGTGTTTTGAGTGTCAGGAAATGGATTTTAAACATCACAAGTTTCTGTGTTGAAAGCATTAGTGTGGTAAACAAGGTCAAACTCCATAAATCCATAAACAAGCTTTTATTGGGTGAAACAAAGTTCTTTCGACCTCGAGGTCTCTGTAAGAGAAACGTCCTGTAGACATTGTGCAGTGCTGACAGAGATGCTTATTTGTGTGACAGAAGTGTAAATAAAGTCACTTTTTTTGTATAAATGTTCAGTTTTGTGGGAACCGTGTGGGTCATCGGAGGACAGTGGAGAAGTTTGGAGTTGGAACCCAGTGTAATTGTAAGAGAGAGGGGAAAAAAAAAAAACGTGGCAGGATGCAGAGGAGTCGCTAATGAAAGATGACCACTCCATCTGTAACCTGTTACTGACTGCGAAAAAACCTGGCTGTAGACCACAGAGAAGTGCGCCGTCGTGTACATGGACCACAAACAGTTCTGGAGTTTGTCAGTTAAAAAACACAAACCTGTGAAAATGCATTATTTTAAATGAAGAAAAGGGGTTGGGGTTTAGTTACAATTGGTCAGTTGTAAGCTTGATCATGTGACATCAAAGACTGCATAGTTTGAATGCAGAAGACTGCATAGTTTTTCCATGTGCTGGTGGAATCTGCAGAGCGAGAAAGTAGCTCACTGTATTCTCTAAAACCTATCCGTGACCCTCAGAATGTCTCAGTAATCATCGATTTTATAATTATAGTCGTAATCCAACGAGTCCGTGATCTCGAGCTCTGGTTGGTTGGTGTTTTCCTCCTCTGGCAGCCATGAGTCGTACCACTGTGTATAGTTTTCTGTGTTCAGAGAAACCATGGTGGTGGTGGTGGTGGTGGTGGTGGTGGGGATGGAGGTGGTGGGTGGCTCGGTGGTTGTTGGTGGTAACGTTGTCGTGCTTGGTGTAGTCGACATCCTGGCCAGCAGCCTCTGTTGGCGTAACTGACGGAGCCTCATGAACCTTAAGCGTCGCAGGCGGGATCGGTCAGTGTATCCCCCGTCGATGTTAGGGATCTGGTTGCTGAGCCTTTTGTCACCGCGGATGGTATTTTGACTGCCTCTTCCAGGGTTGACCAGTCGGATGGGCCGGTTGCCGTGGAGAGCCATGATCTCTTTGATACGATCCCAGTTGGATTTGTTAAGCTCAAAGTTGCACAGGGTGGCACCTGTTTCGAAACCAACCACACACTTTCGGCTCACGGAGGAGTAGCCGTAGGCCCGAGCCATCACCTGATACTCACCAGGGTTCAGCATGCGCCAGTAATCGCCAGCCTCTCCTGAAATAGGACATTAAAACATTCTTAGTCTGGTAGTAGTTACACCTCTCAGAAGCAGTGAAGCATGAAGTGTGGTGGCTCCAAGATCCAGGTCATAATCCATACAAGAACAATCTCAAGGACATGATCTTACTATGACCTTTATTTTAACATGTAACTGACCTAGAAATTTTGTAATTAGCAGTAAATAATCATGTCATTAAAATGTCATTGTGCACAACGTGATGCCAAATCAAGGCTATTGAGCTACAGTTTCTCACCTGTGTTGACATCATGATTGACTCCTTCCACAGAGATGGTAGCATTTACAATGGGATTCCCCTCCTTGTCTCGGACAACCCCCTTTATACCCCGGTGCACCTACAAAGATCAAGAACAAGGTTATAAGGGTTTTGGGGGCACCAGAGGTTCGTAAGAAAGAAAGAACAGCAATGAAATGCATTTCAGCATCGACCAAAAGTGCAAATAGATCCTATTTTTCTTCTTCTTCTTTCTGCTGCTCCCATTAGGGTTCACCACAGCAGATTATCCGTCTCCATACCCCCTGTCCTCTACATCTGCCTCTTTCAAACCAACTACCTGCATGTCGTCCCTCACCACATCCATAAACCTCCTCCTTGGTCTTCCTCTTTTCCTTCTTCCTGGTGTCTCCATCCTAAGCATTCTCCTACTGATATACCCCATGTCCCTCCTCTGCACGTGTCCAAACCATCTCAATCACACCTCCCTCACCTTGTCTCCAAAACGTCCTACATGCGCTGTCCCTCTAATAAACTTATTTCTAATCCTGTCCATCCTCATCACTCCCAACGAAAACATCATCTTCAGTTCTGCTACCTACAGCTCCACCTCCTGTCTTTTACTCAATGCCACTCTCTCTGCATTGTGCAAAATGAATGAATGTAAAGGCTCTTTGAAAATGTGCAAAAGCTGTTGAGCAAATACAGTAAGATTATATGTATATAAAGATCTATAAGCGAAAAGAATGAAAGATTTGTTGAAATCCTTTAAAGGCAGTGTGATCACTTATGGAGAGTGTTTCAAGTACCTGATCCATGAGTGTGAGCAAAGCTTCTCGGTTGTACTCCCACTCTTTCATAAGCTCACTCTGATGAGGATACTTATCACAGCCCAGGAAGATAGACAGCTCAAAACAGTTAGTGTGTAGGTAGCTGAAATCATTCATACCTCAGAAAGGGAGGAGAATAAAATGCAAAATTATTACATTAGTTTTAGGTAAGCTCCAGGGGGTAACAACAACTGGTTACTCACTGTGTCATGGCAACTTTCAATATGATTTAGGAGATGGAAATGGTGCAATACTCACTTCCTGAAATGGGCTTCCATTTGGCACGATTGACAATTCCAGTCCCACCTGTGGGGTCCTCGGTATGACAACCACTGCGGAAGGTATGGGTCATTGTGCGGTGAGTAGAAGCATAAGATACGGCCAACCAGCGGAACAAGGACTGATCCTCAACCATCCTGATCTCATCGGGTTCTGCCTGTCCATATCCTTGTTCATAGCCTTCTTCCTGGCGCTCTTCTTGGTATCCTTCCTGGTATCCCTCATGGTACCCTTCGTGGTACCCTTCAGAGTGACTTTCGTGGTGGTACCCTTGGTTCTCCTGATGGTAGTATTCTTGGTTTCCTTGATGGTGGTATTCTTGGTTCTCTTGATGGTGGTATTCTTGGTTCTCTTGATGGTGGTATTCTTGGTTCCCTTGATGGTATCCATAGTTTTCTTGGTGGTATCTGTAGTTCTCTGGATGATAACCATGATTTTCTCTGTGGTCACCGTAGCTCTCTTGATGGTACCCGATGTGGAGGTATGGATTCGGTTCTTGTTCTTCCTCTTCCTCGTATTGCCGCTTGCGACGGTATGATCTATGTTCCACCTTCTTCTCCAGCTCCTCCGACTCTTTAGTGAGGCGACGCAAGTCGAAGGGGTAGGTGACCATCCTTTCTCCGCCTTGCAGGTTGGCTCCTAGGACGAATGGGTGGCTTTCCATCCAGGAGATAAGGGCCCGCGTCTCCACCGCAAGCTGCACAACACCCAGTTAGAACAAAGTAAGGTTTCTACACACTTGTCATATCACTCAGAACAGAAGCTACATGACATGCCCCTAGTCACTAGTGTTAGTTTAATTTATTTGTGCTTACAGGTCCATTTTCAGCCATATAGCCATCAGGAATAGGCACATGGTTATTTGGGGTCAATTTGGGTATCATGCCCTTGTCCTCTGCATTCCAGTACACAGTGTTAAGGTCTGGAAAGTTCTGGAAGATGTCATGTCCATCCTCAGTCCAGTGGCCCAGCGTCCAGCTGCCGAGCTCAGACCCCTGAGGCAAACAGGTATTATTGAAGCTTTTTCTGGTATAACTTGACAGGTGTTAGATTTAGAGACCCGTCCCAAAAAATACTTAAGCATTTACACAAACCTTGTCAAAGGCCGTCACGTGACCGTCGGGGTTGACCGAGGGTACGAGGTGTATGCGTATTCCATCTACCAGGGTGCGCACTCGGGGGTTTCCGTCCTTGTACTCTTTACAGAGGTACTGCATTAGCATTAACAGGAGTTCTCGACCCAGAGCTTCATTACCATGGTAACCAGCTGTGTAGCGGAACTCCGGCTCACCTGTTGAAATAGGAACAGGTCATCAAACTTATCAGATATCGAAGTTTCAAAATATAAGAATTTATTTTGGGAATTTCTCACCGGTCTCATGTTTGCCAGGATTATCAGTGATCTCCATGGCGTAGATCTCAAGGCCCTTTGAACTCTTGCCCAGGGTGTACATCCTGGTGATGTTGGGACAGTCGTCTGAAACGGACTTCATCAACTGCAACCAGAGCAACAATAAAAAAACGCGACTTACTCGATCAAATCATTAACTGACATTGATTCCTCCTAAACATTTTATTTTGGTCTGACCTTTTCCATATCCAGGTAATTGTGGTAGGTGTAGTCCAGGACATCTCTTGGAGTCACCTCGTTCTGCCTCTGGTTGTCAGTGAGAGGATCTGACTCACGTGAAAACAATTACAAGTGACCATTTAATCCCTTTATAATCACATGTTTTATTGGTTTTAAAGCAAGAATATTGTAATAGTAGTTGTAATAGTAGTAAAGTGTAAGAAGTTAGTTCTGCTCACCAGGCACAGGGCAGCCCAGGACCTCCATCCTCATGCAGGCGGTGCCGTTCCAGCTCTGGGGAAGGATGCGAATGTAACGTGCCACCACCGGCTCAATAAACTGGGACATCACAGGGGTGTGTTTATCAGAGTTCCCAAAGAACAGCTGAGAGAGCATGAGATGGATGGTTACATTAAAAAACACATCTAACAAAATTCCAGATTTGGTCTTTCACACACTTGATGATACACAGTAGAGTTACACCAATCAGGCATAACATTTTTACCACCTGCCTAATAACTTTAACATGAACTTCTTCAGCAGTTTGAGCTACAGGAGCTCGTCTGTTGGATCGGACCACATGGACTAGCCTTCGCTCCTTATGTGCATCAATGAGCCTCGTCCCCCACGACCCTGTCGCTGGTTCACCACTGTTCCTTCTTTGGAGCACTGTTGATAGATTCTGACCATCCACAAGAGCTGCAGATTTGGAGACGCTCTGACCCAGTCTTCTAGACGTCACAATTTGTGAAACTTGCTCAAATCTAAACGCTCGCCCATTTTTCCTGCTTCTAACATCAACTTTGAGGACAAAATGTTCACCTGCTGCCTAATAAATAAATCCACCCACTAACAGGTTCCATGTTGAAGAGATCATCAGTGTCCTTCACTTCACCACTCAGAATGGTATAATGTTATAAAGTCACGCCTGATCAGTGTATATGTACTTTATTTTCACCAAATGATAATTATATATGCACAGAACTTAACCAGATGTGAGAACCCACCCATTCAGAGTATCCATCCTGAAGCACGGTCCATTCCCTACTGTCGTTACTGAAGGCCACGTAGTAGGAAGTGACATAATCATTCCTGAAAAACAACCACTGATAAGTTTCACTGCATCTCTCTGTATGATTTTATTAGAATAGAATGCTGGATGTCTCACTCGAGGGGATCGTCTCGGCCCTGGGTGATGACCCCGGTGAACTCGGTGAGCGTGCGAGTGTCCAGTTCGATCCAGTGGTCTTTCTCGTCGGGATTAGCGCACCACGCTCCTCCGTTCATATCGTACTCGTCTGCAGACGCCTGAAAATCCAAGTGTTGATTACTGATCCTGTTCAGGATGTTCTACTCAGGACTTTATGTGTGTGTATGTGAGTGTACCTGCATGTTAAGGCGAGCTCTATGGGAGCTGTAGCGATGCTGATACATGGAGGACGTTTGCAGCTGGTCAGCCTCAATGCGGTGAGACTCCAGTCCCAGAGGAGGACAAACTGTTATTAATAATAATAAAATAAATAATAAATGTGAAATTAATCCTACATTTCAAAAACAAACGCTTCAAAAACCACTCAGTGTCAAAGTCGTACATATTTTGTAAAATATTTAAATATTTTTTGTATTTCATAATAATTCATGTTCATGTTTTTAAGTCTCGAGTGCAAAAGTCAAATCTGTGAGTCTGGACCTTCTGAAATCTTCTCACTCTGGGGCACACAGTTTCCTCCTCCAACATGACCTTTATTATTTTCTGCTTTTTCTCTGATTCAGTCCACATTTACATCCACATGTGGTTTGCGAACACTCAGAGCTTCAGGAATGTTTCAGTGCTCCTTTGAAAGGAAACATCTGTGGGATCGGGATAAGAACTTGGCATGAATCTTGGGCGGATTTTAATCGTTTAAAACAAACAGCCTCGATTCTTTAAAAACACTCTGAGTGCAGCCGTGCAGATGTTTCATCGCAGTCTCGTTTCATGGAGTGTGCCTCGAGGGAGACGATTCAGAGATTTGGATACGTGACAGCTGAAATGAAATCCGACAGAGTGAAGGAGAAGATCTGCTTCACACTGAGAACTTAAACACCATCACAGTGTAATCAGGAGGACGTGGGGTTTATATCACGTTACTAACAAAGTGGCATCATCAAAAAAAAGTATTAGACTTTACACAAATGTAGGATTATTACACACCATAATACACAAAAGTATTAGGACACCTGACTTTTCCATCCATATGTGGTTCTTCTCCAAAGTTGGAGACGTGGGACGTCTTTGGATGCTGTAGCATAAATTTTTCCTTTACTTGAACTTGGAGACTCAAATCTGCTCCAGCATCACAATGAAGATCTGCTTTTCATGGGTTGGAAGATCTCCTGCTATAGAGCTCCAAACCTATTGAACATCTTTAGGAGGAATGTTTCACGCTGACTGCACCCCAGGAACCTCCTCACCTTCTCACCTACATCAGTACCTGACTTTACCAACACCCTTGTGGATGAATGAATCTCCACAAAATCTAGTGGAACATCTTCTCAGTAGAGTAGAGGTGAGCTCATTATAAGAGCAAATGGAGAATAGATGTGGAATGAGATGTTCAAAAATAAGCACACAACAAACACACATTATAATGTGAAGCAGAGCGGTAACAAAACACTGACGCTGGAGACTCCTTCCACGTCTTTGCTGTAATCCTTAGAAGGTCCAAGCACTTGGTGGAAGCAGTGGTGCATTATGGGTACTTACGTTTGGGCTCGGTATAGATGCGTGGAGGTTTTTTGATCCTGCGTTTTCTCTCCTCTTCCTCCTCTTCCTCCTTCCGTTGCTCTGAAAAGGACAAAAACACACACACACACACAAGTTATAATGATCACAGTGACTTCAGCGCTCATTAGGAACATGTGTGGATCTGACTTTTGTGAAACTCTCGCCAAATATCACAAAAGAACCCAAACTCCCACGAGATCTCCACTATGTCCTCATTTACTCCTCTGCTCTGACACACACACACACACACACACACACACACACACACACACACATTTATTTCCTCATTTCCTCGTACCCTGATATTTATGATCAAGTGCTTCGTTTTTCCACTTGGATAAAAACGTATGTGTGACTATTGTGAAAATGCGGCAGGATTCCAGCAGAGAAAGCAGGAGGAGAAGAAGAACATTCTGTTTCCCACAACTTCTGTTTTTAACGCTGTGAGATGCTTCATCTCATGATCATCTTAAAGTTTTGAAATATTTGTTTTCTCTTTTTGTCCACACCGTTTTAAAATCCATCAGGTGATGAGAGGTGACTGGATTTCTCCAAACATAATGTTAGATTTCAGACCAAACTGTTCAATCTTGGTTTCATCAGACCAGAGAATGTTTACAGTCTGAGAGTCCTTCAGGTGTTTTCTTCCCAAACTTCAAATGAGCTTCTATGGGTTTTGCACTGTGGAGAGGCCCCTCTGCCTTAGATCCCAGATCAATGAAATAAAAGTTGTCCTTCTGGAACTTGGTCGATCTCCACACAGAAACTCTGGAGTTCAGTCAGAGTGACCATCAGGTTCTTACTAAGGGCCACAACAATCTGTTTCTGATCTCTGCAGCAGTTCCTTTGACCTCATTAGCTGTTTTTAGCTCGGATCTGCATTGTAAGCAGTGAGACCTTCAATACAGAAGTGTGTTTCCTTTCAAATCATGTAAAATCAATAAACCTTTCCACAGGTGGACTCCAACCACGGTGTAAAAACATCTCAGCAACAATCAGGAGAACTGGGAGACACCAGAGCTAAAGGGTCTGAATCCTAATGTACGTGTGATGAACATGTTGGATGAATGTGAACGCTGACTGCACCCCAGACCTCCTCACCTTCTCACCTCCATCAGTATGTGACTTTACTCACACTCTTGTGGCTGATGAACACAAATATGCATAAACACACTCCAAAATCTAGTGGAACATCTTCCCAGAAGAGTGGAGGGAATTATAGGAGCAAATTGGGACTAAATGTGGAATGTGATGCTCAAAAATCATAAATTATAATTGTTCTAAATGTAAATCAGAACTTTTTTCTCTGAGAAAGTCTCGGCTGCTGTTTACTCGTCATTTCATTTCTGTGAGCTTGTGAAGTTTTGTAGGCATCACGAGATACAAATCCGCTGTGCTGCTCGTCTGTTAGAACTTATTTTACATTTATTAAAGGAACAATGAATGAGGCCTGAAATCGAGGAAAACATGAAAACGTTCCTCTTCCTTTTTTACTAACTTGCACTTTTCACAAAACTGTCTTGAGTCTCCCAATTGTAGATCTCTTCCCTCCCATTCTGGAGCTTTTCCCAGATATAATGGTGAAAGTGTGTGTGTGTGTGTGTGTGTGTGTGTGTGTGTGTGTGTGTGTGTGTGTGTAGCACTAACCTACTTTCTGCTCTCTCTCTCTCTCTCTCTCTCTCTCTCTCTCTCTCTGTACTTGATTATATAAGTAGCTTCAACTCAGCACGCACACATTTTTCCCTTCCATCACACACACACACACACACACACACACACACACACACACACACACACACACACACACACATTTCCCAAAAAACGTCTACATGAGAGTGTGTTCCTCATTAGAAATCCTCCTCCTCCAATTCAAACCTAAACCCCCTCGTGCTCAGTTTCTTTTCTTTATCTTCTTTTTTATGAAACATAAACACTGCTCCATCCATCACGCCTTCACTCCAACCCCAGGAGTCTTTCTCAGGTTACACCGAGTTCAAACCGTCAAACCCTTCATTCATTAAACCCCACCCCTTATCCCAACATTCCTCATTACAAGGGCTCTAAAACAGGAAGTGTGAAGTCTGGAGTCGATTTCAGAGTCTGAGCATTTCAACAGTAATCACACATCGTTTCGATGTTGTTTTAAAGCGAAAGCTCCTGATTGGTTGATTGGAAGGCTAATTGTGACGTCATAAAGTTTAGCTGTTTGTCTATAATTAGCAGCTGGAATGCAAAGCAAAAATCTTTTAAAAGAAAAATGTTTTTGATTGGTGTGAAATGAAGGTTCACATAAACCTAAAGCGATACTCAGGACCCAGAACCCCAGACAGAACCTGAACAAAAGCACAGTGAAGGATAAAAATATGATTGACAGTTTTTCTCAGTTGCTTTGGAGCAGTTTTATAATCATCCTTAATATTCACAAACCAGAAAGTGCATTTCCACAAACAATTTGTACAAACAGCACATTTGTGTCAACGATCATCTCATCGCCATCAGACGTCCTTCTGTCATTGTTCATAATCAGGATCGTCACCGTGTTTAGGCGTGTTCTCAGGTTTCAGAGATTCCTGACGTAAACTACGGTTTGGATTCTAATGATTGATTTTCTTCTGTTTGGCATCTCTGAATGTCCACAGCACAAATGTCCACATGACTGTATGTGATTGTAAGAGACCGGACAGGATTCACACTTTTACTGTTCTGCACTAGCGTTTCCTTCGTTACTTTTTTTCTTTGGAAATTGTAATTCGATGTTTTGCAATTGAAGGTTCATGAGATTCACCTTTGACCTGTTTTAGAGAACTGGTTGATGATTGGTTGATCTGATGTCGTTCACTCGCCTTCATTAGTGACGTTCAAGATTCTGCACAATTCATCAATTCAACACATTTACAAAATAAAAGTTTAATCGAAATTTATTATGTAAGATTCTGACGACAGGTTGAACCATTTTACACTCAATGACGTACACAATGAACTGATGCCGAGATTTTTTTGTTTGATTTTGATTGTTTTTGGGGTTAAAACTATTCAGGTGAAAGCAGTGTAATATTTTTTGATCAACACGACAAACAACTGATAATGTAGGAAACACAGACGATTGTATAAAATCAATTAAACGAACGAACCAAAGCTTTCGCAATTTGTTCGATGCACAAGTGACTCCATGATGTCTGATCATTTCTGATCTGAGAAAATCTCCAAAGCATCCGAGACAAACTGTAATATTACAGTGAACTGCGAGTGTTTTCAACCCGTACCTCTCTCCTCCTTCTCTCTGTATTCTCTCTCCCTCTCTCTCTCCCTCTCTCTCTCTCTCTCCAGTCTCTCCTGCTCGCCATCCTTTTTCGTCTCTACAGGAAAAACAAAACTCTCAATTACAAAATTCATGGACATGAAAACAATAAAAAATCGAGTCAAGATTCGGAGAAACAGAAGACTGGAATTTGGAGACGTCATTAATTTTGGTGGAACGAAGAGGAAAAAATAACCGGCGCCATCGTTCTGAACGTTTCAACCCCGGCGGTTACTGTTAAACTGTAAAGTTCTTCAGTAAGCAGCAGCGGTTTGGGTTCCTGTCTTTTTCCTCTTTTACTTGTTTCACTTGGTGGACGAATGGAGAGAGAGAAATAGAGCGAGAGGAGAAGAATTGAGAAAAATGGAGACAAATAGAGACAGACATTAGAAGGTTAGAAAAGAAAAACAGACATAAAGACAGACGGAAATACACAAAGACAAACAGACAGCAAAGACAAAAAATATAAAACATAAATAGACGGATAAAGAGAAAGAATGTTAGTCAGGCAGAGATAAATTCCCTGTTTGGTATTGTTAGGGGTCCAAGCACCAGGGGGAGGAAATACATCCAGAGTTGCTCTGCTGATGATCCAGTGCTTGTTGTTTGGTTTGTGTAGTAATAGAAAGTATTTGGGGTTAAAGACGTTTTCCATCTTTTCCAGATTTATTTCTTTGGTCCAAAGTCTCAATAAACTCCGCCCACTTTAGTTTGTGTAATAAGTGAAATTGTTTTGTTCACAAGTTTTGGCTCGGAGCAGGATTTCGGGATCTTCAGGAGATTGTACATTTTTGCAGTCCAAGAAAAAGTCTTGGCGAAAAGGAACATTCCTTTTTGTTTTGATTGAGTAATAACAGGACGGAATATTGCAGCGCCATCCGATGTAAATAAAACCAAAAAGGATGCAAATGAAAGACCTCACAAATTCGCATGTTCTCTAATTACGCTTTCATTTACAGTGTTGCTCTAAACATGAAACATACCGTATACAAGTCAGGGAGATCAGAGAGCGTTTGTTCGCGTGACGGTTTATTTACCGTGTCCGTAGTCGTACTCCTCGTACCACTTGTTTTCGTACGGCGGGACGGCAGGCTCGTCTGGACCAGAGCGAAAAAGAAAAGATCAGAGATTTCAGAGTCGTTCCTTTTCATCTTCCAGTCTTTAGAACACAACGAGAAAGTAATCTGGTTTATATTGTTTTGGTTTTTTGCTCGAGGTCTGAACGTGTCTGATCTTCATGCCAAACCCCCCAGCATGCACTTTGGCTTTTTATGTACTGTATAAAAAAAAACAAGCTCTTTTGATATGGATATAAAGTTTATGAGCTGCGGATGCTGAAATCGCAGTTGACTTAATAAAACTGAGGATTTCCCAATAACTCCTGATGTAGACTTTTCTGATGTTGCTTTTGTTCTCTGTTATTATTAAAATATGCTACAGGATTTTACTGACAAATGATTTCAACCCTACTGTTAATAAACTTCTGCTTTTTTGTTTTTAAAGCTCACCTGTGATAGTGTACTTCCAGTCGCTGTCGGTCGGATGGATCTCTTTACCGTCTGGGAACGGCAGGTTTTCTGGCTCCTCGACTGTTCGCAAAGAAATCACACGATTTACACAGTAAAAGCAAACAAATCATTCGTCTGCTGTAAAAGACCTGATTTATCTACTGAAATTACAAATCCAGTACAGGGAGCCAGAGCCTAAGATGTGTTTTGATGACCCCATTGTAACTTGTAAACACGGTAAGTGGAGACCTGGCGTAGCCTACAGGAGTCTCAGAATGGTGATGGTTATGGGGGTAGTGAACTGTAACAGTTGAATGTTTTACAGTACGTCATTTAACAAAACAGATCAATTTACATTAATGTAATGTATAAACTTTACAGTATATATGTATGTGACATGCGGGCACGTGGACGAGCGCAGGTTCGTGAGTGGAGGGCGGAGCTGATACTGATCAGAAGGTCAGGGGTTCAAGCCCTGGTATCACCAAGCTGACACTCCTGTGGCCCTTGAGCAAGGCCCTTAACCCTCTGTGCTCCAGGGCTGCTGTGTCATGGCCGACCCTGTGGTCTGAGCCCAGCTTCCTAACATCATCAGATATGCAAAGAAAGAATTTTACTGTAATAAGTAAAAAGCAACTTTCTTTTTCTTGTGAAGTTAAAAAGCATTTCAACATAAAACTTTCTTTCTTTCTGTCTTTCTTTTGTTCATTCGTTTGTTCGTTCGTACGTAAATGGCTGGTCCCAACTATCAGGTTTCTGGCTCCTGGTTATTTACAGTCTTTATGGTTAGTATAACAGTTTAAAGGTCAGACTTTCACTATATTAATTCATTTGTATCTCGCTGAAGTACTCGCGAGTGTAAACTCACAGGTCAAGTCCCAATAATCATCATCTTCTTTGCCTTTGCCACTGATCACCGGAGCTGTGGGTTCAGGATCATCAACCTTCCAGTAATCATCATCTTTTTAAAGGAGAAATAAAGAGAAGAAGACAAAGTTAACTCAAGTAAAAAGTGGTGATTGTTTTTAGATCTCAGACGGAGCGTACCGGAGTCGATGTGCGGCTGAACATAATCATCTGTGGGGAAGAATTCGAGATCGTCTGTAGGTTTCTGTGTCGGGGGATTTGGGGGTGCTGTGGATTT
Source organism: Silurus meridionalis (assembly GCF_014805685.1). Classification (NCBI taxonomy): domain Eukaryota; kingdom Metazoa; phylum Chordata; class Actinopteri; order Siluriformes; family Siluridae; genus Silurus; species Silurus meridionalis. Next base: position 1,052,295 of record NC_060900.1, on the reverse strand, counting down.
TTTGGGTTCCTCTGTCATGTACGCTGTAAAAACAAGCTGGTTTGTGATTTCATATCATTTATAACCTTGTGGTGAAAGAATTATGTAATAAAAGACCTGATTACTGACATTCGTCCCAGTAATCATCTGGAAAAGGATCCACAAACTCGTCATAGTAATTGAGCAGAGGTACGGTGGTGAGGATCGGCTCGGTGGTGGGCGGCTCGGTGGTGGGCGGCTCGGTGGTGGGTGCCTCGGTGGTGGGCGGCTCGGTGGTGGTGGTAGTCGGAGGTAAAGTGGTGGTGACGTCTTTATTCTTCTTCCCTTTCTTCTTTTTGTCTTTCTTCTCAGTCTTGGGCTTCTTGGTGGTTTTCGCACCCTTGGGTTTTTTCGTGGGTTTGGGTTCCTTCTGTCTTTTGGGTCGTTCGCTCTTCGCTTTTCTGCGAGCTCGCTTCACTGGATGGAGGGATGAGCAGAGAGAGGGAGAATGGTAATGAGAAATACACGGAGACGAACGGAGACAGAGACATGGACAGGAGAGAGAGCGAGACATCTTGTACTACAAGTACACAGAAAAACAGATTTAATCCGCATATGTAGTATTTAACTTTGTGATGTTTTAGAGTTTAATGCTGTGTGAAGAAACTGTGATATGTGTGAATATTGACTTCACCCTAAATGATATAATAATCACACATGTGCAGCCTCTAATGCATGTGGTTGTACAGTAATAGAAGGTTCAGTCAAAGCCCAGGAGGTCCTGCAGCAGTGATGTGGGAAAAACACAAAACGAATCATTCGTTCAACCATCGACATTATTTTAAAGAACAAGGAGAAGATCATGGAACATGTGAAGTCTGCTGTACCAACAAGGTCCACAATAATATCACGTTATTCATAATATGGAGAGAAAAATATTTTATTTTCAGTATTTTTGTGTGTTTTTTTGCATCATGTTGTATATTTGTTTTAAAGGCTCCTGGACCTGTGGATTTACTGTACATGATGTCATGTAGTGTGTGTTGTTTATTATCCACGTCTCCTGACGTTCATTAATAAAATCCTCAGTTCAGATTCTTTTCTACAAACTGCACATGAGCTAAAAATATCCAGCGTCCAAACTCTGAATGTTCCATGACTTTATTCCCGCAGTAAAACCCTCCGTCCTGTTCATCTCACCGTCTGGTGATTTACAGTCGAATCGAGAAAACTGCCTCCAGATCCTCTGAGATCACTCAGACTTACACACACACACACACACACACACACACACACACACACACACACACTCACTCTCACTCAGACTTACACACACACACACACACACACACACACACACACACACACACACACACTTACACTTACACATACACTCACACACACTTACACTTACACATACACACACACACACACACTTACATACACACACTCACTCACACATACTCATACACACTTACATACACACACACACTTACATATACACACACACACACACACACACACACTCACTCAGACTTACACTTACACACACACACACACTCACACACACTCACTCACACTTACACATACACACACACACACACACTCACTCTCACTCACACTTACATATACAAACACACACTCACACACACTCACACTTACACATACACACACACTCACACTTACACATATACACACTCACTCACACATACACATACACACACACACTCACACTCACTCACACTTACAACTCACACTCACACTTACACTTATACTCACACACACACTCACACACATACACACACTCACACTTACACATATACTCACACACACACTCACACACTCACTCTCACTCACACTTACACATACAATCACACACACTCACACTTACACATACACACACTCCTCACACTCACACATACACATACACACTTACACATACAAACACTCACACTTAAACATATACTCACACACACTCACTCACACTCACACACACACACACTCACACTCACACTTACTCATATACTCACACACACCACACACACTCACACACACACTTACTCACACTCACACTTACACTTATACTCACACACACTCACACACACACACACACTTACACATACACACACACACACACTTATACTCACACACTCACTCACACTCACACTTACACATACACTCACATACAAACACACTCACACACTCACTCACTCACTCACTTACAGACGCACACGCACTCACACACACACACACACACACTCACTCACACTCACACACACACACACTCACTCACACTCACACACACACACACACACACTCACTCACACTCACACACATACACACACACTCACTCACACAAACACTCACACTCATTCACTGTATATGTTTACATTTCCTCCATCGTTCTGCTGAGGAAATGGAACCACAGCGAGCAAAGAAATGAACATCTGGATTCTGGGTTTTTGTCTGAGCGGTAAATAATAAAAAATCAGATGTGATTGAGTATCAGAGACACGTAAACGACACGTTAGAAAATATTTGCAGAGCTTTTGGATCATTTCAGTGCCGATGTACATAAAGATTTTTTTTCACGTTAAATGTCATTAAAGGTAGAGTTTAACGAAATTATTGACAAATACAAACAAAATAAACAGGTTTGTTTTGATTTCAGTGGATTGCGGTGAAGATCCTTCTCTGGTTCAGTGAACTTTTCTGGCCACAAACTTCAGAATCCTGTGTATATGTATAGATTTCTCTCATAACACATCAATAGCATTGTTTTAACACTTCACAGTGTGTGTGTGTGTGTGTGTGTGTGTGTGTGTGTGTGCATGTACTCACACATGACCTCCAGATTGACCTGGGCCCGTGCTGAGGAGTGTGTGTGTGTGTTCTCAGCCACACACGTGTACAAGCCGGCGTCTTCCACCCGAGCCGAGACAATGACGAGAGAGCTGGTCCTCTCATCGTGTCCGTATGCTTTGATGTTCTTGTCGTTTTCCGAGATGCTCCGTCCATCAGGGCTGAGCCACACGACGCTCTCTGCGTTCCCCATCGCTGAAAACGTGAATGGGAGAAAAAAGTGTGATGAAGAAGAAGAAGAAGAAGATGATGCTGATGCTGATGCTGAAGATCTCACCTCTGCACAGAACACGTTTCCTCTGTCCTGCCTGGATCTGGACATGTGAGGGGATTACCATCACCTGTAGAGGTACTATACACACACACACACACACACACACACACACACACACACACACACACACACACTGTTGTCAATAAATGTACTTCAGTCAAAGATAAATAAAGCATCAGTTTTTCCAGACAGTGGAGTAATACTGCAAAGCCTTACACACACACACACACACACACACACACACACACACACACAGTGTTCTGTGCGTCTCAGACTCAGACATTAAGGAATCCAATTCTCATCCTGTTCTGTCTGACAGAGAAAGTTCCACATGATCAAACTTCCTACATACACACATACACACACACACACACACACACACACACACACACACACACACACACACACACACACACACATCAACTCCGTGTGTTTAAGTTGGAACAAAGGACTTAGTTTTTCTTTATAGTTTAATTTTGTTTGTTTTTTTATCGTTTTTTTATCGTTCTGTTTATTTTTTATATTTAATAATTTATTTAAAACTTTATTTTATATTTATTTTAATTTTTACATATTAAATACATTTATTTAAAAAATACATTATATTTATTTATTTATTTATTTAATCACAATACCTGATTTTCCCCATTAAAACGATTTAATTAAGAATTGTTTACTTTATATTTACTATAATTTGTTATATTTAAAGATGAATACAGTGTGTGTGTGTGTGTGTGTGTGTGTGTGTGTGTGTGTGTGTGTGTGTGTATATATATACATACACACGTGAGGTGGTTTTAAAAGTTTAGAAACTATTCAAGGTTTTGTAACACACTAACAGATGGCTGCACGAGGCTGCACACACAGTCACAGGGAGCACCGACATTCATAAGTCAGTGTGCCAAAAGTATGTAAAGTAAAAACAGCTGTATTACTGTGAAAGGGGACTGTTTTGAAGGCGATCGTGTGGAAACGTAGATAAATAAACTACTTTAAGTCTTAAACTTTTTCATACCACCGTGTTTTATTGACAAATCACAATATTTTTTTTCCTTTGTTTTTTTTTATAAATATTACAGCAGCTTCGCAATGAAAGTTTCATCACTCCACTGAAGCCACACCCTGTAATGACGTCATAACAGCAAACTGCAAATAAAACATTTATCACATATAATTCATGCTGAAATACACATTCATTAACTGCGAAATAAAATGAAACCCTGTCAATTAATTACCAAATAATATTTTTATAGATTTATTCATTTACATAACACACACACACACACACACACACCCACAGTCTTATCCAGACTAATGAAGTGCTTTATAACTGCCTCTGTTTCTGCTTTATTCATCACTCTGAGGTTTTAATCCTCCATCACAAAACACCGCAGTCTCATGGAAAAATCTTGTCGTCTTAGTAAAAGCCCCAAATCACCGCTGACCGATATTTACTCAGAAAATATTACACACACACACACACACACACACACACACACACACACACACACAGAGCCAATGTTTCCTGAAAGTGTTTATCTTTTCCACTGCTGAAACTCCCTTTCTACAAAAGGAAATGAACAGAGACCAGAAGGTTGTGGGATCAAATCCCAGGAAGTTTCTATTAGTAGAAACACAATATGGATAAAAGTATTGGGACACCTGACTCTTGTGTTTCTTCTCCAAACTGTTGGAGTGCAAAGTTGGAGGCAAACAATTGTTTAGGACGTCTTGTTTCTTTTTACTTCAACTAGGAGATCCGAACCTGTTCCAGCAGGACAATGCCCCTGTGCACAAAGCTAAAACATCTCCATTAAGATCTTCTTCACATGGGTTGGAGTGGAAGATCTTCTGCTTTAGCACTTCAAATCTTTTGGGATGAATGTGAACACTGACTGCGACCCCTGTGTGCCTGACTTTACTCACAGCCTTGTATCTGAATAAATCGCCACAAAATCTGGTAGAACTTCTGAGAAGAATGAAGCTTATCATCACAGCACATGGAGACTACACGTGGAATGGGATGTTTAAAAAACACAATCTAATGCTCAGGGGTCTACAAACCTTTGGTACTAACCTACTGAAAACTCAGCGACATTTAGCAGTTTAGCTAACATTCCTCTTCCCTGCAGATTGGAGGTAAAGTTCATGGAGTTAGTTATGAACAGAAGAACATTTACAGAAGAAACTTTTCCAGTCATATTTCACCACACACTCTTACTGGAGTCATTTTCCTTTCATTCCACTGAGTTATTACAGTAGCAGGACACACACACAACACACACACACACACACACACACACACACGCACACACACATGCAGTTGCTTGTGTAGATCTTCAGTGATGTCATATTTTTCCATTTAATGCCTAATATTTATATAAAATCAAAGCCCTACAGTGTGTTCACGTGTCTCAGACAAGTTTTGTGTAACTCCGCCCACTTTTATTAGATGTGTTATGCTAATTTAAAGTTGCAGTGACGTGTTTTGTTTTTTTATTTTTACTTCAAACAGACCGAACTGAACAGACGTCTGTCTCCACACTGCTTCATGCCAGTGTTGGCGTCTGGAACGTGTGGAACGTCTGGAGCAGATTTACGCCAGATTTCCTTCTCTCTCTCTCTCTCTCTCTCTCTCTCTCTCTCTCTCTCTCTCTCTCTCTCCCTCTCCCTCCGTTCCGTATGATGTTCTTCTTCGCCAACAGGTGCAGTGTGTTAGTGTTTTTCAACGCATCTGACAGCAATTTCTTTCCAAATGTAAAAAAGCTACATCACGTTCTCTGGCAGGCGAACAGGCCACGCCCCTTTTATCCTTCTGGAGCTCAGTACCTTTTAAACATTTACAGTATTTATCAGACCCATTTAAAAAGTCCAACTTACACCTGAGCAGGTAAGGGCCTTGTTCAAGGGCCCCAGGAGTACCAGCTCAGTGGTGTAAGGAATTATACTCACTACCTTCTAATCAGAAGCCCAACATCTTAACCACTGATTCACTACATCCATGTTTACACATTTATCAGGAACATCTGCAGGGCCATAATCCCCTGGAGACACTAACATCTGTAGGAACAGTTCTGTCATCTAATTGTTCTGATTGGCTCTGATTAATTTGTTATAGTGATCTGGTTCTGTTCCTCAGGAGTCTCTATCATGAAGAAGCTTCATCAGAGTCACTTTCAGGAAACTCCAGGGAGCATTTTAAATGTTGATGTGAGGTTTTTGGGAAGTGGGCTGTTGTGATGTTGTGAGGCTGTTGTGAGGTTGTTATGAGATTGTTGTTAGGTTGTTATAAAGTTGTTTTGATGTAAGGTTGATATGTGAGGTCACTGTAACGTTGTTGTGATGTGATTTTGATGTGAGGTTGTGAAGTGGTTGTTTTGATGTTGTGGGGTTGCTGTGCAGTGAATCGATTTGTTGTAAGGTTGTTGTGAGGATGTGAGATTGTTGTAAAGTTGTTTTGAGGATGTGAGGATGTTCTAAGGTTGTGCAGTTGTTTAAAGGATGTGAGGTTGTTTTGAGGTTGCTATGAGGTTGTTTTGAGGTTGCTGTGAGGTTGTTTTGAGGTTGCTGTGAGGTTGTTTTGTGGATGTAAGGTTGTTGTGAGGTTGTTTTAAGGATGTGAGGTTGTTTTGAGGTTGCTGTGACGTTGTTTTGTGGATGTAAGGTTGTTGTGAGGTTGTTGTGAGGTTGTTTTGAGGTTGCTGTGAGGTTGTTTTTGGATGTAAGGTTGTTGTAAGGTTGTTTTGAGGATGTGAGGTTGTTTTGAGGATGTGAGGTTGTTGTGAGGTAGTTTTAGGGATGTGAGGTTGTTTTGAGGATGTGAGGCTGTTGTGAGGTTGTTTTAAGGATGTAAGGTTGTTGTGAGGTTGTTGTGAGGTTGTTTTGAGGATGTGAGGTTGTTGTGAGGTTGTTTTGAGGATGTAAGGTTGTTGTGAGGTAGTTTTTAGGATGTAAGGTTGTTGTAAGGTTGTTGTGAGGTTGTTTTGAGAATGTAAGGTTGTTGTGCTCATTCAGTATTTGTGTAAAACACACTTTAGCTTAACAAGCAGAACTTGTTGTGTTCCTCTCCGAGCCCTCACTGAAACACCCACATGCTCATGAATCCTTCAGTAGTTTATACACAAAGTGATTCACGATGAAGAAATGAAAAGTAAAAATTGGTCTGTACCTGTAACCGTCTCGTTCTTCCTCTTCTCCTCCTCCTCATTATCATCTCTCACTCCGATTAAAGATCCTCCAACTCCAGTGAGGTCCAGCAGCAGGAATAAAGCGAGGAGAGAAAGAGAAACCCGGGCTGAGTGTGTTAGCATGGTGATCTTCACTGATACACACACAGACACACACTCACTCACACACACAGTCACACACTCACACTGCTGTACACACACTGTCCTCCACCGAGGACGTCAGGAAAGAGAGTAGTGAGAGGGGATGTAGAGAGAGAGGAACAGCTACAGGGAAAAGGAGGAGAGAGAGAGAGAGAGAGAGACAGAGAGAGAGAGAGAGAGAGAGAGAGAGGGGAGGAGAATCGTAGGACGTCAGAGATAAGTGAGAAAGAAGAATAAAAAATGGAAGCAAGACAAACAACAAAGATTGAGAGTTTCAGAAAAATGGGGAAAGAGAAAGAATGCAGAGAGAGAGAATGAGAGACAATAGGCGAGATATAAATATTTGAGAAATGAAGACGATGAGTCAAACAATAGAAAAAGGAAAAAGAAAAGAAAAAGAGACCAAAAATAATGACAAATAGTGAGAGACACAGAGATGAAGAGAGAAACACAGAGATGGAGAGAGAAACACAGAGATGGAGAGAGAAACACAGAGATGGAGAGAGAAACACAGAGATGGAGAGAGACACATAGAGGCGGAGAGAGAAACACAAAGATGGAGAGAAAACACAGAGATGGAGACACAGAGATGAAGAGAGAAACACAGAGATGGAGAGAGACACAGAGAGGTGGAGAGAGAAACACAGAGATGGAGAGAGAAACACAGAGATGGAGAGAGACACAGAGATGGAGAGAGACACAGAGAGGCGGAGAGAGAAACACAGAGATGGAGAGAGACACAGAGATGGAGAGAGACACAGAGATGGAGAGAGAAACACAGAGATGGAGAGAGAAACACAGAGATGAAGAGAGAAACACAGAGATGGAGAGAGAAACACAGAGAGATGGAGAGAGAAACACAGAGAGATCGACAGAGAGATGAAGAGAGAAACACAGAGATGAAGAGAGAAACACAGAAATGGAGAGACAGAGAATCAAGGACAGGAAAAGTTTGGATCCTGATGTTGATGTTTCCCAGATGGTTGAACTCTTGCACATTAGCAAACGGTGTAAACCTGCTGAATTGGTTAATTGGTTATTGATTAGCAGGTGACTGACATTTCTGAGGTAAAATCTTCATTTCTCCAGTCATCATGTCTTTACACATGGAATAAAAATGCTGTATCAGTGTCTCTTTCCCAACATCCATAAGGATTATTTCTACTGATCATCAGCTCTGATCAAAAGCAGGTGAACAGGTGAAGAGGTGAAGAGGGTGAACAGGTGAAGAGGTGAAGAAGGTGAACAGGTGAAAAGGTGAAGAGGTGAAGAGGGTGAACAGGTGAAGAGGTGAAGAAGGTGAACAGGTGAAAAGGTGAAGAGGTGAAGAGGGTGAACAGGTGAAGAGGTGAAGAAGGTGAACAGGTGAAGAGGTGAAGAGGTGAAGAAGGTGAACAGGTGAAGCTAATCACAATCACAGTATTTACATTAAACAAAAATAAAACAATTAATAAAGTAACAATAAATTAACTGTTACTAGGCAACCGGGTGTTTACTGACACTTTACTGTTATCAGAAAACTAGCAGCTACTAGCATGCAGTCACTAGCATCAGCTCTCTGGAGTGTAGCCTTAGCAACACTTGCTAAATAAAATAACAGATAGTGTGTGTGTGTGTGTGTGTGTGTGTGTGTGTGTATGTGTGTGTGTGTGTGTGTGTGTGTGTGTGTGTGTGTGTGTGTGTGAGTAATAATATAAGAAAGTTCCTGTAGCATGAATAACACACCCCTGTTTGGGGGTGGGGGTGATGAAAGGATGGAAAGAAAGAGAAAGA
>NC_060900.1:1028100-1038100 GCF_014805685.1 Silurus meridionalis | reverse complement strand
CCAATAAAATACGGCTTTCCAACCAAGTGCAAAAGTTCTGCCTTACCGCACGTGTGTGTGTGTGTGTGTGTGTGTGTGTGCGCACGTGTAAAAGCAGAAATAAAAGGAGGCATGTGTGCACTATTCCAGATGTGTGTAGGTGATCAGTTATGTGACGTGTCGGGCAGAAAAGGAAAAGCAGTAAGCAGGTCCAGCACATGCCCTGTGGAGAGGAACATCATGATTCTGAAAATAAAATCCTCAAACCTCAAAAGAGGATTAAACTTTTTCTTGGTGTCTAAAAATATGGAAGAAATTTGGCTTTATATAAAAAATTCAAATGAATATTAAAGTCACAGGCGTAAATTTTATCCTCCATCACACAAACTGTACAGTGAGACTGAAGCCAAGCTACAGAACATCTCCAGAAGCCCTTAAGAACCCTTTCAGAAGCTCTACAGAACCCTTCAGAACCCCGTCAGATGTCCTACAAAACCCCTTCTAAAAGGCTGCTGAACAAAAGAGCGTGTTTTGATTCTTGTAAAGAAAAAGGAATCGAAAGAAATGAAATGTGACGGCACTCTGAGATGATGTTGATGAGATCGGGGCTTCGAGAGGAACACAATCAGAAGGAAATGATGAAGATGAAGAGCAGCAGTGATTATGGTACAACAGCAGCGAAACAATCCACGTGATTACATCAGACGAGCTCAGAAGGTGATCGCTGAGATTTCGGTGTGATTAATCCTAACGACTTGTGATTCCATACGACACGATACACAATAACCTCAACTGTCAATCATTTACAGAAATCATCTCTCTCTCACACACACACACACACACACACACACACACACACACACACACGGTAAACCCTGAGTAGAAATGAAAGACTACGTGAGTTTTATGCTACGCAACGAACTGCGTGTTAAATATCACAATATAACACTAAGCGATGTATCGGACCGGAACTGGAGCAGATCCACACACACACGTGAAGCTGTTTATCACGGAGTAAACATCAACATCAGATGCTACATCACTTCTGACATGCTAATGATACAGGAGGGGGCGGAGTTACAGAAACAATTCAAAGTGAGACCGCACAGTGCAGGCTACGCCCACACTTGAGAACACTAGAAAGTGTGTTTTTTTAAGTGTGGGAGTGGCCTGTGCTGTGGGGTCTCAGGAGTGGGTGTGGCTGGTAATGTAGGTTCTCATGTGTGGGTGTGGTCTTTTGCTGACTGATCTTGTGACCTGTTGTGTATTCAAATGTGTGGGCATGGCCTGTGCTGTGTATTCTAATGTGTGGGTGTGGCCTGTACTGTGTATTCTAATGTGTGGGTGTGGCCTGTGCTGTGTATTCTAATGTGTGAGTGTGGTCTGCAGTGTGTTCTAATGTGGGTGTGGCCTGTGCTGTGTATTCTAATGTGTGGGTGTGGCCTGTACTGTGTATTCTAATGTGTGAGTGTGGTCTGCGCAGTGTGTTCTAATGTGTGGGTGTGGCCTGTGCTGTGTATTCAAATGTGTGGGTGTGTCCTGTGCTGTGTGTGTTCTAATGTGTGGTGTGGCCTGTGCTGTGTTCTAATGTGTGGGTGTGGCCTGTGCTGTGTGTTCTAATGTGTGGGTGTGTCCTGTGCTTTGTATTCTGATATGTGGTGTGGCATGTGCTGTGTATTCTAATGTGTGGGCGTGGTCTGTGCGGTGTATTCTGATATGTGGGTGTAGCCTGTGTTGTGTATTCTAATTGGTGGGTGTGTCCTGTGCTCTGTATTCTGATATGTGGGTGTGGCCGGTGCTGCGTAATCTAATTGGTGGGTGTGGCCGATGCTGTGTATTCTAATATGTGGGCGTGGCCTTTGCAGTGTGCTCTGTAGGAGAGTGCCTCCAGCTATGTCATGTTACAGTAAAGCTTGGGCTGTGTGTCTGTGTGTCTGTGTGTGTGTGTGTGTGTGTGTGTGTGTGTGTGTGTGGTGAAAATAAAAGCTAAAATATAAGGATTGTGCAAATTGTACATTCTCTACAGTCTGGTAAAGTCACTTCACACGTTCATTCAGGCTCCTCCCCTAATTAATAGTGTGTATAAACTGTCTCCTTCTGTCTCTCTCTGTCTCTCTTTTGTCACCTCCTGTCTCTCTCTTGTCTCCCTCTGTCTCTCTTTTGTCTCCCTCTGTCTCTCTCTTGTCTCCCTCTGTCTCTCTCTTCCTCTGATCTCTTTCCTGTCTTTCTCCTGTCTCTCTCTTGTTTTCCTCCTGTCTCAGTCTCTCTCCTGTTCTCTCTCTCTCTAGCAGGATGTTATAAAATGAAGAGATGGAGTGAGGGATACAGCCTCAGATCAAATGAATCACATCCCAGAGTCTCTTTCTCTTCTGCTCAGTCTTTTTGACTCACTTTATCTTCCATCCTGTCCATCCTGTCTCTCTTTCTCTGTCTTTCTGTCTGGTTTATTCTATCTGTCTTCTCTCCCTCTCTCTCTCTTTCTCTCTCTCTCTCTCTCTCTCTCTCTCTCTCTCAGATGAGTCTGGCCTCTCCCTCCATCTCAGGTGGAAGTTCACACACTCCAGTGAAGTTTATCTTTCCCTCCTTGTCTCCGTGGCTTTGGCTATAAGACGCCCCGTCGCCGAGGGAACGGTTGCCGTGCGACAGCAGGTCAGGTGACGTGCGGTGGCCAATCCCAGAGCACCTCTCCTGCAGGTAACAGTGCAGGTGTTTAAGAAGCTGCTTCGGGTTCTTCTTAACGTAGAGCTCCACATCTGTACAGTACACACACACACACACACACACACACACACACACACACACACACACACACACACACAATAAATATAAAAATAAACATATAAAACTTTACGTTACTTTAAGTTTTGGTGAACTTTGACCTTTGAGGACGTGTCCTGAGTCGGAGATCGTCTTCCTCTGACTCCTCCACACCTCGTACAGGTGTAGAAACGTCGCCACGTAGACCTCGTTCAGCACGCTCACCACCTGCTGCCGCCGGTTACACTCCCTAAACCACCGTTATTACCACGGCAACGAACACACACACACACACACACACACACACACACACACACACACACACACACACAAACAACTGAGTCACACCAACAAATCAATACACAAAATATCTACAAAATATATCATTAAAAAATCATTACAAATAATTAAAATCTAATACAATGAAACAAAGTTGCTGAAAAAACAATAAATAAAATCTGACCAAATTTGAAAAAAAAAACTAAATACAAATAAAAAAATAAATAAATAAATAAATAAAAAAATCTCATTTAACAAAATAAAAGAAAATTAAAAATAATTTTAGATTTATATAAAAAAAAAAAATTCAACATACAAACACAAAATATTCAGAAAAAAAGAAATAAATTCTATAAATATTAAATATAAATATATATATATAAAAATTAATATTCATATTTAAATCAATACAACATATCAAATGTGTGTGTGTTTGTGTGTGTCCCCTCACTTGGTCAGGACCTCCTCCCTGAGCGCATGCAGGACGATGCGGGTCAGGTTAATGGACATCACGCTGAACGGAAAGTTCTGGAAAAGAGGAACGTTGTGTAGAACATTTCAATGTACAGTATCGCACAAAAGTAAGTGCACCCCTCATATTTCAGCAACCTGTTTAGTATCTTCTCAAAGGACAAAGAACTGAAATGTGGATATGTTTTAGAGTCTCAGTGTGCAGTTTGTGTATCAGTACTGATTTGCTGTCCTCTAAAAATAACAACATCCACACACATTATTGTCTAAATAACTGTAACTAAAGTGAGTGCACCCTCAGTGATAACAGCTTTAAACATGTAAATCCACATGGTCTATTCATCATGTTCTTGTCTCTTTAACAGAACCATATAAATGTGTGTATCGTGTATTAGAGCAGTTAAAATCCGGAGCTTTGAGTCGATTCTCTCATACTGACCACTGGATGTTCTACATGGACCTCATGGTAAAGAATCTCTGAGGATCTGAGAATCAGAATTGTTGATCTCCACAAAAATGCAGAGGCTGTAAGAAGATCAGCATCACCCTGAAACCGAGTTACAGTACAGTGGTTATGGTCATACAGAGGTTCTCCAACACGGGTTCCACTCAGAACAGACCTCACACGGGTCCATCAGAGAAGTCGAGTCCTCGTGCTGCATGAGTGCTGCTGGTGCTGCGGAGCTGCGGTTCATTGAGGGAAACATGAATGTACATGAACATGTACTGTGACATTCTGAAGCAGAACGTGATGCTCTTCAGAAATCCCAGCAGCTCCGTGATGTCAAGGTTATTTCTATAGCGACTTTCACAATGGACATTGTCTCAAAGCAGCTTTACAGACCTGAAGAATTAAAGTAAATAATTTCTCCTCTAAATGTATCCAAGTTTCATTTCTATAGTATTTTAAAAAGATACTAAAATGGTTGTTGAAATGTGAGCGGTGTACTCACTTATGTGAGATACTGTATACGTGTGTGTGTGTGTGTGATACCTGTACTGGATGTTGAGAGAGTTTGTAGATGTCTCTGGCAAGTGGAAGTGTCTCAGGGTCCATGACCAGATAAAGTGTGTGCATCAGAGCCAGAAATCCTGTTCCTCTCAAATCTGTAGAAGGATCTGTACCTGTGTCCCCCCCACGCACACACACGCACACACACACACACACACACACACACACACTATAATAATCACTTTAACTCAATAATTATCACTATTAGATAAATATATGACTACATTTTGCCCCACCCCCTGTAATTGCCCCACCCCCTTTTTTGCCCCGCCCCTCTCAGCTACATCATACCCTGGAAACCGATGTTCTCCCAGTGCGGCCCGTATCGAGGGCAGTCTGCTTTCGTACATGTCAGTTTGCGGTAGATTGTCTGCAGAACACGCATGTGCACCGGCTGTGTGTTGTCCAGTGGGCCTAAACACACACACACACACACACACACACACACACACACACACACACAAACACACACACACAAACACACACACACATACACTGATTGGCCAAAAGGTGTTGAGTAATTGTCTGCTGTGACAGTAATACCAGTTTATGTTAATGAGCTCGTTATCTCATGGTTTCCGTAGCAACAGTGCGTTCACTGGGTTGCAATAGGAATCGTGTGTAATAACACGTATGTAACTGTTGATGTTCCTTTTATTAACAGGTGTAGGAGGAATAAAGCAGCGCAGTGACGTGAGGTGACGCGAGGTGCTCACACTGTGCGATGGCAAACACCAGGTCTCTCTCCTCCGTCAGCTCCCGGTGCAGACGTGGAGGACCAAACAGGAAGTGTGTGACGACGGCCAATCCTGTTCTGCGGACTGTCGGCTGTATGTTCCTCTGGAGAGAACGGAAATAATGGATTATATACACACACACACACACACACACACACACACACACTGCACACACACACACACACACTTTCTCACCAGCAGGTTGGCCAGGTCTGTGGTCTGAAAGTGCTGCAGCGCCTCATTGAAAGAGATCAGAGGAGACGGAGCGAGCTCTTCCGCAGGAACTGCACATGACATCAATCAGTTGGTATGCGTTGCCATGGAAACACAGATACACACCATCTTGCATTTATTGCTATTCCTGCATGGGTTAAACTCCGCTGGATTACAACTTCCGTTTAAGGAAAAGGGGGCGGAGTTTACAGGACAAAAGGGCATTCGGCTCCACAAAGGGGGACATTTTAAAACGCATAACGTGAAAAACGCTCAGCACGGCGTATTTTCACTTTCTCTACAATTTATAAACTAGTAAACAGTAAACTTCTGTTTCTATGGCAACAACAGCCAGGAAGTAATTCTTAAAAGGTGAAGAGGAAAGAAATCAAAGGGGCTCAGCTCAGCTCGGCGTGATGATGTAATGCTGCCTCGTTGCCACGGCGACACCTGTGTGTTGCAAGGTTACCGCAGAGACGAGGCGTGGCAAGCTGTCTCACCTGGCTGGATGCTCTCGAGGGCGTCCCATTCCTGTTGCGCACGCTCAAGCTCCAAGTCTACCTCTACACACACACACACACACACACACACACACACACACACACACACACACAAACACAAACACACACAGTCACACCTTAACATGTATTTTGTTTGTACGTGTTTTTAAAGAGCGCAGATTTGTTTCATTTTACCATCTGCTTCCGTCTGATCTCCACCTGCAGCCAGGGACTGTAGGAGGCCATTCTGCTTCAGCGCTGAAATCTAAAACACACATTACACACACTGAGGACAGAACACACACACACACACACACACACACAGTTTAATCTGAGCTGACCTTCTCGCTCGCTCACTCACCGAGACGGGTTTGAGATACGAGCCGTCCTCGATGTCGTTCTCTGTGATGCCATTACACACCTGTGGAAAACTAACAGTTTAGGACACACACACACACACACACACACACACACACACACACACACACACACATCTGTGCAGGACAGGTGTTACCAGTGTGTGTGTGGAGTGCACCACGATCAGATCTTCCATCTCCTTCCATTCTGGTGTGAAACCGTTCGAGCTCTGAAACACATTAAGAGGACACCTTGTGTGGGAGTGGCTACACGTCAACCTGTTTATGATGTCACAATACCGCGTGATGATGCACACGTTATCGGAGGTTAAATACTGTGTCAGATCAGAGTATGTGTAACGGTACGGACCTCAATGTGAAACGCGACCGCGACGTCGACTTCCATGGCGTCCGGAGTCCTGACCTTACTGTCCCCTCATCATCATCCTGATGCATCTCGACTCCTCTCTCATCCTGCAGGTGTGGTGAGATAATGCTGCAGTCTTCACGGAGAGCTCATGCTGGTGTGGTGAGAAGGTGGTTAGAGGACAGACGCAGGTCTCAGATCAGTCCCGCAGTGGTGCAGTTCTCTGATCACAGAGCAGCGTTCCTCACTCGGCCTTGTCTTGGATGAGCAGAAGTTCTTGTAGGCCCGGACTGCTGGTAATGAGTGAGACGGATCTTCGGTGTGCCATCGGGGCGAGGACTGATACCACAGGAGGAACGGCAACTTCGGGAACACCAGAGTCTAAATATATACTGAGAAAATAGTCTCATATTAGTGCCAGTGCTGTAACCAATCAGTACACAGATCCTAATCAATCAAGGCCACAGGCCCCACCCCCTAAATCCAAACTAACCAATCAAGACCACAGTTCTCCTCCGCCTTGTCTAGACAACCCAGTCATCTAGACATCACAATTTGTCCAACTTGCTCGAATCCCTTTTTTTTCTTGAGCAGGCCAATCAAAAAACAGGTCTAATTCTGGAATAATTCCCAGGTCTCTTTTTACAGCCTTCACACTGTTTATTATAAGCCTCATATCATCTCTATGACTTATTATAAAGCCTGGTGCTGATGTCCAAAGGGATGACGTCATCTCTCTTTCTCTCTCTTTTTCTCTCTCTCACACTCTCTCTGTTCTGCATTTCATTCCTCCTGTATTGTGTTTTCGATGCATTGCGGATTGAGTTGATTTCCACACACGTGACCAGCGGGGAAGCGTTTGGCAGTGACGTCATATATTTAAACTTCAAACTACCCCCCCCCCCAACAACAAAAAAAAAAAAACCGTTACTAGGATACGGCACTGCGTGCATGCGCGCACCACTTTAGATCTGATATAATAATAATAATAATAATAATAATAATAATAATAATAATAATAAATGGAATGTAAATGTAATGAAACAGAATTATACTTTTAGTTTTAGTGTCAACACAAATAAACAAATAAACAGCTTTTGTTTGAGAATTTTCCCCCTGTTTTAATGCACTAATGATGTATGACTGTAACTGCCCCCTGTGCACGGCGTTATAATGCCCTTATGCCCCGGGTTTGTGCAGTTTTCTCCCCCGGTCCCGCAGTAAATAACATGCTAACATGCTAACTTTCAGCCCTGACTCTGAGACTGAACTGTTGATTTTAGAGTGAAATCACATGAACGTGCAATTTTACCCTCCAAAACATGTCTTTCTGACAGAGACTCTAAAAATAAGCAATAAATCATAATAAATGTATATTTGTACCTTTTTGACGCTCCTCCAATCTCAGCTTCTCTTACCCCTTTTCCGACGTGCACCCGATTGCGCAATGCCTCATGGGAAATGTAGTTTTTCCACCGCCGTGCACTTCCGGGATTAGCTAACAACTTGTAGGCGATCATACAAATATTAGTGTTTATTTTAATAATATATAATAATAATAACATAAAATAAAAAAAGTGTTTCCTTATTGTCTTTAATGAATGTTCCTAAAGGCAAACTTCAGACATACTGCTGCATGATGCTAATTTATCACTCTATATTCTACATTAACATCGAAAGTGTTCATATATTTACTTCAAATAAGAAATAAACTACATTTCTGTGAGATTTCTTGTAAGAATATCGATCTCACTGTTCAAAACAATGAAAGAGACGAACAATAAGGTTGAATTTGTAATCTAATGCTAGTCAAACACACCATACGCTAGTGACCATCATTCTTAGCGGTTTTAACTAGCATGGGATTGTTTTGGGGATCGCTTAGATTTTTTATAAAACTATTCAGGATTGTACCAAAGCTAATGATAGCTAGTGTCTCCTGCTGGAATTGTTAGACTTGTATCTTCTAAACTAATGAAGAAAATGTGGATGATTGGATAACTTTTTAACGCTGTTCATGATATTGAAACATTTGAGTAAATACGCTACAATGCTTTCTCGAGATTTGCACGTGTAATAACGCTAACAGAGACGCTTTATTGCCAATTTCTTTTATTTCATATAGACAGCTTTACTCAGGATGACAAGGTTACATCATCACATACAGGAAAAATAAATATGGAAATTTTCTCTCAAATACAATTACAGCTTGGAACCAGAAGGAATCCTGAAGAAAACTTTAAATCAACGACTTCATGGGATAAAAATCAACTCAATAAACAATATTACAAGTGTGAAAACGTGAAATTGTGAATGCATCATACAGCCTGACAGTGAATCTGCATGTGTACACCATAAACAGGAATATTAATATATTCATTTGCATATGGAATATTAAAGAGTTTGATGAATAAACAGAAAAAAAAAATTAAAGGAACCTTTTTAGTAACCAATAACATTCTAGAAAAGAAGGCAATTATCCAGAGATCTAGTAATGAGGTCTGGCTGAGGAACCCAGGAACCTTTTAAATATAACCCTCGCAATTTTTTTTAGAAACTATAGACTTCCATCACTTGTTAAAGAAAAACAAAGGGAAGCTTCTCAGGTCTTGATTAGTAAACCAGGAACCTCATAACAGGAACCCTGGAAGTTCTTTGACAGCTAGAAGCCATAGAGTTTCATTATTTAGAAACTAAAAAAAAAAATCCAGGAACCATAAAACCTGTTTGAAAAGTCAAAAATGCAGAAGTTTTGCAATCAGATCTTTGTTAGGAACCCAGGAACCTTTTTAACAAGAACCTAGGAAGTGTTTTTCTTTACTAGAAATTTATTAGACTTGAATTTCTTGTGAGCTGCACATTAGCCTCGTCGCTTCAGTGCAATCAGGTCGTGTTCGATAGTTTACGTTTGGTTCCAAGCTGTTCAACAAAACATTCATTAGGAATGAATACATTTTTTAAATAAATAAATGTTGGACTTCCTGTTCATTAGCAGCGAAGGAGTTTTTATTAACTGTTGAAGTTTGTTGCGGTGTGTGTGTGAGCGTTAGGCATTAGCTACGAACTCAGATCTGCAGGCTGTGATACACACACACACACACACACACACACACACACACACACACACTCCATCATATCATCTTACAATAGACTTGTGATGTCAGAATCTGTGAGGTTATGAGTGGGCGGAGTTTAATCTCTACTTAGAGTTTGCTCTGTGTGTGTGTGTGTGTGTGTGTGTGTGTGTGTGTGTGTGTGTGTGTGTGTGTTTATGAAGTCAGCAGGCCATCACTGCCTCCATGCCTCTGTTCGTAGCCATTCTGTCTCGG
>NC_060900.1:1018100-1023100 GCF_014805685.1 Silurus meridionalis | reverse complement strand
CTGCAGGAGCCAAATCTGGCGAGTGGTATGTGTGTGTGGAAGTGAGATCATGTGGATTGTTTTCCGACAGAGTTACTGAACGGTTTAGAGAATTTTAGGGGTTGAGCCCATCGAAGGTCTTCCTGATTTCTTGTCATCTTCCAGTGATGTTCTTCTGCTCTTGAAGTGAGTGTGCCACTCGTAACACCTCGAACGACTTGCATGTCAAACGTCTCTGTGGCAGATTTCCCAGTTTACACAGAATTTCACGTGTGCTCTTTGTTCTAACTTCAGGGTTTCTGCAGGTTTGACGAAGTGCTTTTTTCTAACGCAATTCGATGAGCATTAGAGGTAGCGTTACATGGACATCGGAAAATTAAGACCTGTTTAAAATTATTGAAGAACTAAAACAGAATTTTTAAAACCTAAAATTTAGACTTTTTAATTTAACACTTTTTAAGACCCTGCAGAAACCCAGTAACTTGTCCATGATGAAATCTCAGACGTGCTAATGCACATGGCCAGAACAGCACAAGAACAGCACCATCTTTTGGCACACTGACTTATGAAGGTCTGTGCTTCCTGTGACTGTGTGTGCAGCCTAGTGCTGATATCTGTTGATGAGTTACAAAATCAGTCTATAAACCTTTTGACATTACCTTGTGTATAAAAGACCAGCACTGGTTTTAAGGAATCTCCAAATAGTTACTGTAAGAAAAGGTAAACTACGCTATATTGTAGTATTCATACAGTTTGTAGTTCCAGTGAACGGTTTGATGTGTTACATAACGATGTAAAAACTCATTCATGAGATAAAGCAGATAAACACATCACAGAGTAATGTTCAGGCCAGCACAGGTTTTATTCAGATGGACTTTGACAGCTTCGGCTTCACATGCAATCAGCGTAGTATGACACCTTTCTGTTTAAATCACATGTGCGTATAAGTGTGTGTGTGTGTGTATGTGTGTGTGTGTGTGTATATGTGTGTGTGTGCAACAGTGTAAGTGTGTATGGGTGTGTAAGTTTGTGTGTGTCACGCACACAGACAATGGACAGAAGTGACACACAAAGTGCAAACCTTGACGTGGGCTCGAACCCGGACTGCACGGCTAAAAAGGAGGCACTTTGTTTGGATTCGACTCTCCTACAGGTTAAAATGAACAAAAAAAATGTCCTCTTTTTATCACATCCAAAATAAATCCCACTTCTGATTCCCTTAAAAAAAATCATTTGGTCATTGTTTCAAAAGAAGGCAATGTCCCTTTAATGCAGCATCTTCGCTATGTCACCGCTAGGCACGTGCTAATAATCAGGGCTCGGTAAAAGGTGAATCTAGCTAATTGTATGTAGACTAACAATTTAGCTAATGTTAGCTTAAAAAAAAAAAAAAGTGAACGTAATCTGTAATTCATCAGGATATTTTTCACGGATTGTCGGGACGTGCCCAGCCGCCTGGCAAATCGTTGTGTCACATCGCGCATGTAAAACGGAAAATCGCTCGTGCTGTAATACACCAAGTGTACAAGTGTAATAATGCTAACGTATCGAAATAGAAAATCATGCTCCGAATAACACACGCCATCACGTCCTCGATATGAAATGACACGGACGGACGTCGTGACGCTCGATGATCGAAACGCTGTACGGAAATACTGCAACACCAAACACCACGCCCTAATCAGTCTCAACCAATCACGATGAACGCTACTGCATCTACTAACGTTAAAGCCTTCCTTTCGACTAACAGCAACGGGTCTTTCACAACAACAAAAAAAAAAACGTGTTTGCTTTCGTCAAACAACTCGTTTAAGTGAATTGCGTGAATAGATTTATAACGGTTAATGCTAATTAGCCTGATGTTCCCAGGTTAGCTAGAACTTGTGCTGTGGTAATGTTTACGTAATCAAGATTTCTATTGGCTGAAGACATTGTTTTAGCTCAGCATTAGCTAGACAGCTTTAATCTCCTGAGGTGAACTGAGCTAGCTAGCTAACTTTCTTATGATTTTTTTTATCAGCAACAGACTTTGCTTAGAGAGTTAGCAAGCTAGCGGGTAATGTCCTGTTGAAGTCCATTTCACCGGAACTTAGCTATCTAACTAATCCATCTGTTGCATTATTAAATTCTTCTTAGCTGTTTGGTAACAATGATCAGATTGCTTCAAATTAGCATGCTCAGCTATGTTAATCTGAGTTTAGCCTCATATGGATGATTTTTCCGACAATTCTCTAGATAGATTGAGCTCATATGGATGAATATTCTCTAGATAGATTGAGCTAGCTAGGAAAAAAAAATCTTGTGATTGTTGCTAGCTAGCCGAGTAACGGAGGTGAGTTAGCATAACTGAACAGAACTGTGACTGCCAAAATCTTTCAGTTCTCTTTTAATTCATTATCGTAGATGTGGTAGATAGCTGCTAGCTTGTCGTTCTTCGTTAAATTCTTTCCAAGTATTACAGCAAGAATCTCAATTCGCTTAAATCAGTCATTTGAAGAAAAAGAAAACACAAGAAAATAAACACGGAACAGTTCTACCATCATATAATTTAACCCCGATCGTGTCGTGACACAATGGACAGATTCTCAACACGGCTAATGGCTACGCGACACGATCCTGTACACACTCGCACCGGGACGTCTTCCCTTCCGCACCTCCAGCGGTGGGGGGTGGAGTTTGAGGTGGGGCTCGGAGACGGCCGGCGACTACAGAAATGTTTATAGGAACTGGAAAATATGTAGCTTATCTGTGAAATAAAGAACTGGCTCTCCGTCCCGATACAGTTGTTCTAACGGATTCTCTGTATACGAATGATCCGGAAAAACTAATAAACTGGACCCAAAATGTTTAGAATGAAATCACAACACTTCCCTGTTTTACCTTTATTATAAACATCTAGCTCGTCATTTATAATACACGACTCCTCCGCAGGCACGTGCCGACCTTTCCACCCTCCCACGCTAGTCACCGTGACTACTTAGTGCAGTGTTAGCATTAAATTTGAATTTTAAAGTTGAAATTTCCTTCTCTATAAACAGTCGCTCTGTTAATAGTCACTTTTCCTGATTGAACATTTTTAGCTAACTAGCTAGTAGTGGTAGGGTGATCTAGCATGTCCCAGCTAAACATCTGCACACACCTTCTCGTTTATCGAGAACAAATACAGCATGGTTTCATTTCAGGCACCCCGTTTTGAAATCGTAATCTAATCTGTGGAAGGAATGAACTCACGTGCGTTGGCGAAGTTCTCGACGTTCAATCCGAAAAATAACAAACGCTCTGGCAGTGAACGAAACTAGCGATCAGTTTGTCCTATTAATGCATTTTTCTTTCCCGCTTCAATACTAGCACACATTTGATCTAACTGCAGGATACGTCTGGAGGGGGAAAGAATGCAGATGTTCGCCACATGTGCGACGTGTCTGAAGGACACGGAGTGGTGTGAAGCTGAAATGCTGTGATGTGGTGTGTGTGGTGTGCTGAGGTACGCTGGTTTCAGGTGAACCTGCTTTACTGAATGTAAACAGTACGGTGAAAACGCCTCGGGTTCAGGGGAAGGATGGAGACACGCCCGAGACTGGAAGGAGAGCTGCGTTCATTAACGCCACGTGTTCGTTAACGCCGCATGTTGGGTAACGCCGTGTTTGGCAGCATTCTAGAGAAGAGTGGAGTGGAGATGAAGACGTCTGGGAAAGTTTATCAGTCCCTCAAGTCATTGAGAAGCTCCCAGGAGTGAAGATGAGGCGACCGGATTCGTGTCGTCACTGTCCCAGATGCGGTACGTAACACAATTTTGTCACTTCGACGTACCAAACATCTGATACTCTTTATGAAGAGTTTCCTTCTTGTGACTTTTACGACTGTTATTTAAAAAATTTAACAGCACATAAGGTCATTGTTTTCCTTCAGCTTTTAGCACGGACAGCGTTCCTCCGTTACCCTGCGTTCACACTGGCAGCCGTTTGGCAAAGGAAAAGTGGGCGGAGCTAATGAACAGATGCTTTAATTCTGAAGTCATGCATGTACACCGCTAACATTAATGTAGCGTAATTGACTTTCAGGGGTATGTAAAAGTGTACCCAGTGTTTCAAATTTAGAAAATGTAGAAAATTTAAAAAACAAACAATTTTGATTTATTATTATTTAATCATCAATCAGCGAAATAAACGGACAAAACTCTGCTGCTAGCGGTGACAGTTTCCAAACGCTTCTTCTTGTATATGAGGTCATAGCAATACGAGGCTGCCGTGTGAACGCAGGGTTAGCAGTATTAACGCTAGCATATTAACGCTCTATGGCAGCATTGAGTGAACGAGGACGACTGATTAGCCGTAGACAGCTAATCGCCGCCACTGTAGAATTCCTTCAACTGTTAAAGGGTGGACATTGGAGATGAGATGAACGAAGTAAAGCTCCCTGATTGACTGTTGTGCTGTCGATCTGTTTATCTGCTGGTTTGAGAAGACTACCACCGCTTTCCCGTCTCATTATTCGGGCTAATTTCCTTCAAATTGCACACAGGAAGCGAGCATTAGCATTGTTGTACAAGTAGAAACTGAGGGCTGAACTCCGTCCTCAAACTTTTTAAGATGCTGTATGTTAAAGATGCATTTTTTTTCTGTAAGGGACGCTTCATCTAAAAAAAAATGCTAAATGCTAACGTGACAGGATTTCTGAAAAAGACTTATCTTAATTCTGATCGCTAGCTAGCTTAACCACATTTACATATTCATAATCTTCACCACAGACCTGGGCTAATTAACTGACGTGAGCTAACTACTCAAGAGTTCGGACACCAATAGTTCTTCACAAAAATGTTTTTTAACCATTATCTATCTAGCTGTAACAAGCTAGCTAAAATGAGCTAACCTGAAAGGACCATAATGTAATGTAAGCTAACCTGACAAAAAGTCATATTCATGAAAGCCTAAAATTGTGTAGAACTACGCTAGTCAGCTGGCTAGCATAAATTAGCCAAGATTTCTGACAGGGATTTTGAGTTATATTAATAAAACTTCATT
>NC_060900.1:1000600-1008100 GCF_014805685.1 Silurus meridionalis | reverse complement strand
AAAGAGAAAAGAAATCCCTAAATGCTAACAGCTACATATAGGCATATGTGTTTGCATTGCATGTGTTAGCATGTGTTAGCATGTAAATATGAGGAACACTTCATTAAACTAAAAATTGAATTGAAAAAAACTGTTTATGAAACGAAAATGTGACAAAAGTTTGGGGAAACCCGACCTGAACATGAAACCCGAACTAGCAAGCTAACACGTTTCTGTTACTCGATCTTACAGAAACTAAATCAAACATCAAGGATATCACAACAAACCTACTCCAACTTACCCTTAAAGGGAAACCTGTGATTACAGAAAAGAATCTGAGCACAAACAAGCTACATATTTAAAATTAAATGTAAAATGATACGTGATCGTTTACACCAGATGTGTTTGTTAAAGACAAAAAAATCAAAGGATTTCCATGAACCATTTAGCCTTGTAGCTCATTAAATGTTTATTTTTGGCAAATGTTATGTTCTTTACAAGCTAAAAGCAATGTTATAATAAAAACAAATCAGGAGTCTGTTGAACATCAAAATCTACCTCAGAAATGATTGCTTTGTAAATAAAAACACCACTGAAATAGAACGAATTAAAATTATACTTAGCGTTACATGCTAACCTATCGTCTGGAGGTTAACAAATAAATAAAACATTTTTTACATTTGGTGCTGGAAAAGTTCAATCACACTGGATTTGTTTTTACATTCTCATGAACACACTGAGACACAAGTGTGAATTAGCGTTAGCTTCAGTTTAAGTATAAACATTATTTCCCTATACACAAAATAAAATTCATCTAGCTGCTAGCTGACATCTTCAGCATGACCCAGACACATTAGCTGGGTGTGTGTTTCGTCTTTGCGTCTAGACGAAGGTTTGAGGGGGTTCCTGAGAATTGAGGGGGTAATGAGTGTGTGTTTTTTTTGGACAGAACAGACAATGTTCTCTTTCACCGTGACCACATGGCTTCCCGTGGGTGTGTGTGGGTGTGTGTGTGTGTTTGGGACTCCCTCTGAGATAGCAATGTAGGAGGATAACATGAAGGAGGAAGGGAGTCTGAGAAATATCCGGTGACAAATACCACTGTGGTCCCCTCAGGTCTCCTGAGGATCCTGTCCACATTCCGATGTTAGCTAATACTTAGCTACAGCCCTGATGTCTGGGACGTGAATTAAAACGTGAAAAATTGGGATTAAGTTAACAGTTTTTAATACCTTATTATTGATACATGGAGCTAGCTATACTACACCGGCTGCTAGAACCCCACCGATTAATGCTAACTAGCTTATTTTTGCACATAGCAAAAAACACAAGCTAGCTAGCATTAGCAAAGATTGTGTTTAATGTTTAAATAAATACACCGTGTAAAAAAGTGGAGGCAGGATGGACCTGGAACTCCACAGCAAATTCCACCCAATAACAAATTTATATGTTTTCATATGGGATATTTATTCAGATTTATATTTTTATAATTGGGAAAAAAGTATGTAAGGTTTTTTTAAAGGATTTTTTGGCTTTAATGTTTTTTATATCCAAATATTTAAATAAATAAAATCATTATTTAATCATTAATTAAAACACAAGTGCTGAGAAAATATTTGCAATTTCAGCTAAAAATTATGGAATCAATTGAACAAAAAATTTTAATAAACTCAATAATTTTTTTATATTATTATTGATCAGGTTTAGAAGACATCTTTTCCCACTTTTCTTCTCTCCATGTACTGCATGTAATTTGGGGCAGGAAAGGGTTAACGGAGGCAGCTGGTGAAGAGCTCTCGACCTGAACTTGAAGTGAACTTAAAGAGTTTGTCAGTCAGACAGAAATGAAGGCTAAAACCTGAAGCACTTTTATTAGAGAATCAGCCTTTGGGGCAACATTTTTTAATTCATACTGTAGTTTCCTGCTGAAGTTCAGCTTCAGTTCAGAGCTAAAGGTCTTAAGCTTTCAGTTTGACCAACTCAGAGTCTCATAATCCTTGGAACTGGACCCACGGGATGCTTCTTTCTGTGGTTGCGTCTGTTCTGATAAACCGTAAATGATGAAGTGACATCATCGGCCTGTGTGTGTGCGTGTGAGAGAGTGTGTGTATGTGTGAGAGTGAGTGTGTGTATATACCATGGCATCCAGCAGATGTATGCATCTCAGCAGCTCTGGTCTGGTCTCACAGTAGAGGCGAAACAGCAATCTTCCAATAGGCTGCTTCTCACACAGGCTCAAGTAATCCCTCTCTAAAACACACAAACACACGTATATATAAACACACACACACACACACACACACACACACACACACACACACACACACACACACACACTTTTTGTAGCAACAAGTACATACTAGACTTAAAGTAACAAAGTGTAAAGGTAAAGTACAAAACTGTACTGAAGGTAAAGTGTGTAACTGTACTGAAGGTGAAGTGTGTAACTGTACTGAAGGTAAAGTGTGTAACTGTACTGAAGGTAAAGTGTGTAACTGTAATGAAGGTGAAGTGTGTAACTGTACTGAAGGTAAAGTGTGTAACTGTACTGAAATGAAAGTGTTTAACTGTACTGAAGGTGAAGTGTGTAACTGTAATGAAGGTGTGTAACTGTACTGAAGGTGAAGTGTGTAACTGTAATGAAGGTGTGTAACTGTACTGAAGGTGAAGTGTGTAACTGTACTGAAGGTGAAGTGTGTAACTGTACTGAAGGTAAAAAGTGTGTAACAGTACTGAAGGTGAAGTGTGTAACTGTACTGAAGGTGAAGTGTGTAACTGTACTGAAATGAAAGTGTGTAACTGTACTAAAGGTGAAGTGTGTAACTGTACTGAAGGTGAAGTGTGTAACTGTACTGAAGGTAAAGTGTGTAACAGTACTGAAGGTGAAGTGTGTAACTGTAATGAAGGTGTGTAACTGTACTGAAGGTGAAGTGTGTAACTATACTGAAATGAAAGTGTGTAACTGTACTGAAGGTGAAGTGTGTAACTGTACTGAAGGTGAAGTGTGTAACTGTACTGAAGGTAAAGTGTGTAACTGTACTGAAGGTGAAGTGTGTAACTGTACTGAAGGTGAAGTGTGTAACTGTACTGAAGGTGAAGTGTGTAACTGTACTGAAATGAAAGTGTGTAACTGTACTGAAGGTGAAGTGTGTAACTGTACTGAAGGTGAAGTGTGTAACTGTACTTAAATGAAAGTGTGTAACTGTACTGAAGGTGAAGTGTGTAACTGTACTGAAGGTGAAGTGTGTAACTGTACTGAAATGAAAGTGTGTAACTGTACTGAAGGTGAAGTGTGTAACTGTACTGAAGGTAAAGTGTGTAACTGTACTGAAGGTGAAGTGTGTAACTGTACTGAAGATAAAGTGTGTAACTGTACTGAAGGTGAAGTGTGTAACAGTACTGAAGGTA
Source organism: Silurus meridionalis (assembly GCF_014805685.1). Taxonomy (NCBI): domain Eukaryota; kingdom Metazoa; phylum Chordata; class Actinopteri; order Siluriformes; family Siluridae; genus Silurus; species Silurus meridionalis. The sequence continues at coordinate 1,004,713 of NC_060900.1, read as the reverse complement.
AAGTGTGTAACAGTACTGAAGGTAAAGTGTGTAACAGTACTGAAGGTGAAGTGTGTAACTGTACTGAAGGTGTGTGTAACTGTAATGAAGGTGAAGTGTGTAACTGTACTGAAGGTAAAGTGTGTAACTGTACTGAAGGTGAAGTGTGTAACTGTACTGAAGGTAAAGTGTGTAACTGTACTGAAATGAAAGTGTTTAACTGTACTGAAGGTGAAGTGTGTAACTGTAATGAAGGTGTGTAACTGTACTGAAGGTGAAGTGTGTAACTGTACTGAAGGTGAAGTGTAACTGTACTGAAGGTGAAGTGTAACTGTACTGAAGGTGAAGTGTGTAACTGTAATGAAGGTGTAACTGTACTGAAGGTAAGTGTGTAACTGTAATGAAGGTGAAGTGTGTAACTGTACTGAAGGTGAAGTGTAACTGTACTGAAGGTGAAGTGTGTAACTGTACTGAAGGTGAAGTGTGTAACTGTAATGAAGGTGTGTAACTGTACTGAAGGTGAAGTGTAACTGTACTGAAGGTAAAGTGTGTAACAGTACTGAAGGTGAAGTGTGTAACTGTAATGAAGGTGTGTAACTGTACTGAAGGTGAAGTGTGTAACTATACTGAAATGAAAGTGTGTAACTGTACTGAAGGTGAAGTGTGTAACTGTACTGAAGGTAAAGTGTGTAACAGTACTGAAGGTGAAGTGTGTAACTGTACTGAAGGTGAAGTGTAACTGTACTGAAGGTAAAGTGTGTAACAGTACTGAAGGTGAAGTGTGTAACTGTACTGAAGGTGAAGTGTAACTGTACTGAAGGTGAAGTGTGTAACTGTACTGAAATGAAAGTGTGTAACTGTACTGAAGGTGAAGTGTGTAACTGTACTGAAGGTGAAGTGTGTAACTGTACTTAAATGAAAGTGTGTAACTGTACTGAAGGTGAAGTGTGTAACTGTAATGAAGGTGTAACTGTACTGAAGGTAAGTGTGTAACTGTAATGAAGTGTGTAACTGTACTGAAGGTGAAGTGTGTAACTGTAATGAAGGTGTGTAACTGTACTGAAGGTGAAGTGTGTAACTGCACTGAAGGTGAAGTGTAACTGTACTGAAGGTAAAGTGTGTAACTGTACTGAAGGTGAAGTGTGTAACTGTACTGAAGATAAAGTGTGTAACTGTACTGAAGGTGAAGTGTGTAACAGTACTGAAGGTAAAGTGTGTAACAGTACTGAAGGTAAAGTGTGTAACAGTACTGAAGGTGAAGTGTGTAACTGTACTGAAGGTGAAGTGTGTAACTGTACTGAAATGAAAGTGTGTAACAGTACTGAAGGTGAAGTGTGTAACTGTACTGAAGGTAAAGTGTGTAACTGTACTGAAGGTGAAGTGTGTAACTGCACTGAAGGTGAAGTGTAACTGTACTGAAGGTAAAGTGTGTAACTGTACTGAAGGTGAAGTGTGTAACTGTACTGAAGATAAAGTGTGTAACTGTACTGAAGGTGAAGTGTGTAACAGTACTGAAGGTAAAGTGTGTAACAGTACTGAAGGTAAAGTGTGTAACAGTACTGAAGGTGAAGTGTGTAACTGTACTGAAGGTGAAGTGTGTAACTGTACTGAAATGAAAGTGTGTAACAGTACTGAAGGTGAAGTGTGTAACTGTACTGAAGGTAAAGTGTGTAACTGTACTGAAGGTGAAGTGTGTAACTGTACTGAAGGTAAAGTGTAACAGTACTGAAGGTGAAGTGTGTAACTGTACTGAAGGTGAAGTGTGTAACTGTACTGAAGGTACTTTAGGGTACTGAGTTTTACTGTACCGATGGTTTTGCTCAGCTCCATGCACTGGCTGATGTGGGGGAAGCGAAGGATCTCCCTCCATTTTTTACTCCTCCCTTTCCGCTTTCCTCCTCCACCTGCGTCACCGAGAGAAAGAGAGACTATTAGTGCTGTTTCTAATTAGGTAATTCATTAACAAGTCATGAAAAGGAGGCTGCTGTGTGTGTGTGTGTGTGTGTGTGTTTATTTCTCGAACACAGGTGGGTATGGTCAGTAAAATCTGATTCACCATATGGAAATGTTCTCTGCATCTGCTACCTTGCATGTGTTCATGTGTGTGTGTGTGTGTGTGTGTGTGTGTAAAAGCCCTAGTTAAACAGAGCAAGAGTCATTTCTTGCGTCAGCACACGGCTAAAATATGCACACACTCCCATGAGGAGAGAGCTGCTTTCACAAGAAAATCTCTGTGCACCTCCTCGGAGAGATTCCGAGTTTTCAACACACACACACACACACACACACACACACACACACACACACAGAGGTTAAAACAATACCAAATAACCCCGGATTTCAAACTGACAGCGTATAATCTTCTGCTGAATCCTGGTTCCGTTAGAGGAAAGAGACTCGAGCAGGGAGAGTTGAGATGTTCCCGCATGTGGATTGGAGCGCGGCCCGATTGACGCGGATTTCCAGGACAGTGAGGGTTTGGAGTTTTCCAAAGGGATGTATAATGTGGTACGTCATTCGGTCCTGGCAGGAGTTGGGTACAGTGCGAGTGTAAGTGTGTGTGTGTGTGTGTGTGTGTGTGTGTATTTAAAAAGCTTCCCCGTCCTCTTACATGAGTCCTGCTCTTATTCATAGCAAAAGTAAGGACGATGAAATTATCGGTTTAAAAATACATCATAATATTAAAAACGTTAAATATATTTATTCGTAAATAAACTCTGTATTAAAATAATTACGCTTTCTTAATTAGTTTGTTAAATTTTATGAATCCTGACTGTTCCTGTTATTTCATTCACAAATGCTGCTGAATTTAAACCCGTTAATTATACAGAAAAGTAATAAATATTCAGTGAAACTCTGTGAGACCTATCAGACTCTGCGCTTACTGAGCACAAAAATAATGGCACCCTGTAAAAGGAAAAGAAGAGCTAGCATGTGTCTGTAATAGCAAATGCTCCTCGTTTGTCAGTAACTTTTAAGGAGTTTTATGGTTGTGACCCCAGACACCATCTCTGAATAGGAAGTAAAAGAAATGGGGAACAAGGGGAGGGGCTTGGGGTCATTATCTTCTTCCAAAACTAGTTGTGGACAACACCATAACCACCCCCAAACTCAATAATAGTAATGTCAGAGCCTGATGGACCAGGATCTCCCAGTTGTACCTGACATTTCCACCCATATGTGGTTCTTTCACAAACTGTTCCCACAAACTTGGAGATAAACAGTTGTATCAGATGTCTTTGGAAAGCATAACATTTTCCTTTCACTTGAACTAGTAGACCCAAACCTGTTCCAGCAATGCCCCTGTGCACAAATCCATCTCTGTGAATATGTGAATATCTGCTTTCCATGGTTTGGAAGATCTGGAAGATCTCCTCCTATAGAGCTCCAACTGTTATAGGATGAATGTTTCACACTGACTGCACTTCAGGCTTCTTCACCTCACCTACATCAGTATCTTACATCATACTAACACTCTTGTAACTGAATAAGCACAAATCTTTATAAAATCCAGTGGAACATCTTCCCAGAAGAATGGATCTTATTATAACAGCACATGGAGACTAAATGTGGAATGAGATGTTCAAAAATGAAGCACAAACCAAACTTACATTCGGGTGTCCACAAACATTTGTAAATATAGTGTATAAACCTATTGTTCTTGAGTTACTGAACGCTCGTGGTACACTACTCGAGTTATCTGGAATAAAAATGATGTAAATCGGTCACATGGTGGCGTGGCAGGAAATCGCACCTCTTTCATCTGAGTTTTGCATAATGATAGTATGAGGCTTGTTTTATACAACATTCAAACCACATGCAAATAAGTCCGTATCTCTCTCTCTCACACACACACACACACACACACACACACACTTATTTATACACTGTTTTTCCATATAAATGCATTTGAACAGGAAGTGACACGCTGTCCACGCTGTCTAAGCTCAACTAATCACCTTATTGTCACGGATTAAAGCGACGCTACGTTTCTGCTTTAAGGCACAATAGCTTTTGTTACAATTAATTTAAAAAATAATCACCAAAAATACATTTTTACAAAATATTAAAACAAAACTGCCTACACAAACCTTTTTATTTATTAATATGATCTTATCTTATCTAATATATACA
>NC_060900.1:990600-995600 GCF_014805685.1 Silurus meridionalis | reverse complement strand
CACACACACACTCTCTCTCATTTCACCTATATTTGTGTATATACATCATATTTGTGTACTCAGACATATTTACCTCAGGATCGGTACAGGTATTAGCCTAGCACACCACACCACTTTAACTAGAATGTGAACTGAGCCAAAAAGAATAAATTCACTTCTTTGATCTACGTGTATTTTATTACGCGCTAGTCCTGGTCTGTTAGCTCACCATTTAAAATACGTCTGAGAAAATGTGACTAGCGTGTTTACTGACAGTCGTTTATTTAACTAGCCGCCAACAAAGACAACGTTAGCTGCAATGTTCATGCTAAGCGCTAGTCACGCCGTTCATCCGAACAGTAGAGAAAACCTTCACTGATACACAGAACAATAAAATCTTTATATTTTACTTCAAAGTTTTCCCAAATGTTTCTGAAACGTAAAACGGAAACCGCAGGACGGCGTGAGCTCCGTGTTCGCCACATGTGAAGCAGCTGCTGCACCTCTGACGTCAGGCCTCGCTGTTATATGCTAGTAAAACCTCCCAGTGAGGTTAGTGTTTATTTTACAGCCCACCATCACAGTGAGGCTCGCTAACACACACACACACACACACACACACACACACACACACACACACACACACACGCTAACACGGGTAACATACGCTTTCACGCACTAGCACAAGTGTGGGCTAGGAAAAAATACACAAAGATATCTCAACTACCTGTGTGAAGTTCAAACAAACTGGCGCTAAACTTAGCATGCGTGCTTATGTGTTCAAGGCTCTGTGTATATATGTGTGTGTGTGTGTGTGTGTGTGTGTGTGTGTGTGTGTGTGTGTATGTGAGAGAGACAGGATGTGCTCTACCTCTAGGATGTGATCTATCTATCTATCCATCCATCCATCCATCCATCCATCCATCCATCCATCCATAAACGAAAAAAAAAAAAAGCTTTTCTTCATGACACTCAAAAGTGAGCTCAGGTGCATCCTGTTTCCACTGATCATCCTTGAGATGTTTCTACAACTTGATAGGAGTCCAGCTGTGGTAAATTCAGTGTATTGGACATGATTTGGAAAGACACACACCTGTCTGTAGAAGGTCCCACAGTTTCAGTGCATGTCAGAGCACAAACCAAGCCATGAAGTAGAAGGAATCGTCTGTAGAGCTCAGAGACAGGATTGTATTGAGACACAGATCTGAGGAAGGAGACAGAAACATTTCTGCAGCGTTGAAGGTCAGTGGCCAGTGGCCTCCATCATCCGTCAATAGAGGAATTATGGAACTACCAGGACTCTTCCTAGAGCAGAGCCGCCCGGCCAATCTGAGCCATCGGGAGAAAGGTCCTTAGCCAGGCAGGTGACCAAGAACCTGATGGTCACTCCAAAATAGCTCCAGCGTTTCTCTGTGGAGAGAGAAGAACCTTACAGAAGAACATCCATCCCTGCAGCACTCCACCAATCAGGCCTGTATGGTAGAGTGGCCAGACGGAAGCCACTCCTCAGTAAAAGACACGACAACCCGCCTGGAGTTTCCCAAAAGGCAGCTGAAGTACTCTCAGACCATGAGAAACAAAGATTGTACTCTTTAGCCTGAATGCCAAGTGTCACGTCTGGAGGAAACACCACAACAAACGAGGGAAAGGTGAACTAAGAAAAGATGAATGCAGGAATGTACAGAGACGTCCTTGATGAAAACCTTCTACAGAGCGCTCTGGACCTCAGGCTGGGGTGACGGTTCATCTTCCAGCAGGAAACGACCCTAAACACACAGCCGAGATAACAAAGGAGTGGCTACGGGAAACTCTGTGAATGTCCTTGAGTGGCCCAGCCAGAGCCCAGACTTGAACCTTACTGAAAATCTCTGGAGAGATCTAAAAAAAGGGCTGTTCACCGACGCTCCACATCCAACCAAATGGAGCTTGAGAAGTTCTGCAAAAAAAAATGTGAGAAACTGCACAAAAATTGTTGTGCCAAGCTTGTAGCATCAAACTCAACAAGACTTGAGACTGTAATTGGTTCCAAAGTAGCTTTTGTTTGTCTGTCTGTCTGTCTGTCTGTCTGTTTGTCTGTCTGTCTGTCTGTGTGGATCTGTAGTTTTAAACCCTGTACAGTTAAAGCTGAAAGCAAGAGTTACTCCACAGAAGCAGTATCAAAGTCGTTGTGGTGTTCGGCTAATCCGTCCTCCTAGCGTCTCATAATACACTTAAAGGCTTGCATTCAAACACGTTTTACGTCTCACTATAACTTCAGAACTCTCGCACACAAGCTCGCCAAAAAGTCCTGAAATCCCTTCACTGTTCACATGGGATCACACACCTGCCTGAAAAGTCACCATGATCTACTCCAGTGCTAGTTACGCTAGTTACGCTATTTTTCTGGAGCTCCTGTAAAACTTAAAAGGCGAAAGACAATAAGCAGGAAACACTGAGCTGGTAGGAAACTCTCACCGCACACACACACACACACACACACACACACACACACACACACACACACACACACACACGTTCATAAAACAGACATTTAATATTTCCTGGAGCTAACGTGTGTGTGTGTGTGTGTGTGTGTGTGTGTGTGTGTGTGTTTGTGAAGATTTGCTTGTACAGTAATATCTTTCCAGAGGCACAGTAGCAATATTAGTGAGATTAGCGACAATTAGCCAAATGAGAGTCTGAAATAGAAAACGACTCTGGGGACAAGCAAGTGATTGTGTTATCTCCCGTAGTTAGCTAGCAGGCTAACATGGTTACGTCTTTTTTACTAACAGCATCTCACTGTAACCCGACCTAATTTATCTCAAAGGAAGCTAACACGTGCTAGCTTATGATACCTTCATTTCATATGACATTAAGCAGTGCCAAGGTAACTATACAACATCAAAGGTATTTTGGAAAAAAATTTGCTACAATTTCAAAAATGTTGTGTGTTAATCCTCTTTTCAGAAGCATCATCCTTCGCTCACTTTTCGTGGGAATTTGTTTAACAAATCAACGACATTTGGATTTAAATGGAGCTCAACGCGTTTCCACATAAGAGTTCGAGCTCCGGAGCAGAAAAGAGATGATAATAATAGTATTATGAAAAAAAGAAACAGACCATTTGCTAAAAGTATATAATAATTTAGTGCCAGTATAGTCTGCAGTAGTTAGCTAGCATGCATCTGTTTTTTAGGATTAGCTAACATGCCATGAGCCAAAGTGCACAGGGTACATAAGTCTCTCTGATCCGACACAGCTAACAGCTCATAATGATCCGTAAGCAGAGCAAGCCACTCCACACTTGAAGAGGACCGAGTCCTGTGCCTTGAGGGACACCACAACTACTGACACATCCTGAAGGTTCGGCTTGGTCGCTCGAGTGACGGGAATTTTTATTAGGAAACGCTTAAAACCGACGCCGACGTTCACCCGTCACGTAACAGAGTTAACGTTAATATTAACACTTCCTGTGAAACTTCCTGTTCAAGTACGAGCTCCACCTGCTGCTAATGGACGTCCTGACCTCGAGTAACCTCTCTTTTGAAGACACACACACGTACACACACACACGTATACACACACACACACACACACACACACACACACACACACACACACACAAATGAACTTGTACTAATGTAATCAAAAGATAAATATTTACTCAAGCAATATGCAAATCTCCTCCTATACACACGAGCGCAAAGCCACAAGCCTGGACACACACTCCAGATGTAAACCCGAGCGGATTATAATCCTATAATTCCTACTTCTTTATCTTTTTTGTCTTCTCCAATTAGGGGTCTCCACAGCAGATCATCCGTCTCCATCCCCCCCGTCCTCTACATCTGCCTCTTTCACACCAACTACCTGCATGTCTTCCCTCACCACATCCATAAACCTCCTCCTTGTTCTTCCTCTTTTCCTCCTTCCTGGTGGCTCCATCCTCAGCATTCTCCTACTGATATACCCCATGTCCCTCCTCTGCACATGTCCAAACCATCTCAATCTCACCTCCCTCACCTTGTCTCCAAAACGTCCTACATGCGCTGTCCCTCTAATAAACTCATTTCTAATCCTGTCCATCGTCGTCACTCCCAACGAACATCTCAACATCTTCAGCTCTGCTACCTCCAGCTCCACCTCCTGTCTTTTACTCAATGCCACTGTCTCTAATCCATACAACATCTCAGGTCTCACCACAGTCCTATAAACTTTCACTCTCACAGATACTCTTCTATCACAAATCACTCCTGCTATCACTCTTCTCCACCCACTCCACCCTGCCTGCACTCTTTTCTTCACTTCTCCAACACACTCTCCATTACTCTGCACTGTTGACCCCAGGTACCTGAACTCCTCCACCTTCTCCACCTCTTCTCCCTGCAACCGCACTCCTCCACTGCCCTCCCTCTCATTCACACACATGTACTCTGTCTTACTCCTACTGACTTTCATTCCCCTTCTCTCCTGCGTGTACCTCCACCTCACCAGGATCTTCTCCACCTGCTCCCTAATCCTACCCACACACTCGAATTTGGATGGGGTTCAGGTTCAGGATTTGGCTATAGAATCCATTACCATCATTTTGAAGCTGAACGTAATAATGCCACGCCCCTTTCCACTACAAAGTATTCTAAACATTTAAAATCTTATTGGTTATTGCTGCCATTTCTATAGCAACAGAACGTTCATAGAGACGTCCACTGCGGACACTACGCTGTTTAGAAACAGATTTTGTGAGTCTCCAGTGTAGCTTGTGGTCCAAGTGTTTTCGCTTCTTTGGTGGTTTCTCAGAAACAACGTGTGGAGACGAGAGAGAAACAAGAGACGAGACGAGACGGCCATTGTGACGTTAAAGCTTACACTTCATTGCAAAACGTAACAATAAACAGATAAAAACTACAACAATTTACATATGAAGAGAAAAAACACTGAAACACTAATAAAACACTGCGGTGTCAAACACACACACACACACACACACACACACACACACACACACACACACACACACTCTGTACACACATATACAAGCA
>NC_060900.1:943100-985600 GCF_014805685.1 Silurus meridionalis | reverse complement strand
TCGTTTCTCTGACAGGACTACCGTTAGAAATAGTGTGACTGAAGAGTTAGCATCTCTGACTTTTTGCTAACTAGCTCATTTATCCAACCATCTAGCCCTGACTAGCTTGCTAATTACCTAGCTAAATACCTAGCATGTGGTTAGCAAACAAACTAATAAAGTTAAAAACGAGAGGAGCTTATGTGGAACATCAAGATCATCCTGAGATATGCTATCGTATAGTTGAATTTTCATATTGTAACATTTTTAGCTGTTAAAAAGTTCTTAAATAATTGCGATATCCAAAGTGAAATAGATGACAGCAGCGAGTGCTCGCGTCGGCGGCCAGACGTTTCTCCAGGTGGGGGAGTAATGGCCAAAGCTGATGAGCTCTTTATTTGGTTTGGAGCCGGCGCGGCGCAGGGCCGAGTCCTCGAGTGATTTCGGAAGCGTGGCTTCGGCCGTGTAAACACACAGCGTAGCTTGTAAACTGTGCTCTTCCTGTTATACACTGAGCAACGGACATTTGGAACGATGAGGCTGCATGTGCCTCATTTTCAGTTTAAAAAGGCAGCGCGATCAACAAACCGATGAATAATACACACACACACACACAAGTTTGCTGACACAAACCCTGTGAATGAAGCATCAAGCTGCAGACAAGCTGTCGGTGCAGTCAAAAACACACACACACACACACACACACACACACACACACACACACACACACACAAAGAATGCAACACAAACTGTCTCTAAACTGGGCCCAAAACACACAAACACAAACTTCAATAATAATTCAACATTATTAGCACAATACTATTTGCTAATGCTAATGCCTACATGCTAACTATGGAAAGAAATTATTTGGCCAAAAACAAATAGAAAAATGTAACATTTTCTGTTATGACAAAACACCAAACAGTTTATCTGAAAATCAGCTCTTCATATTCTACAAACTAGCCAAAGTGAAACTGGCTTGCTAACTAGCATGCTAATTCGCTAGCAGCCATTTATTTAACAATAGACAGACACAGTCAGCGTTAAAGTGAGACTGAAAATACGTAAAAACACACAAAAAAAAATCTTGACGCGTTGGTAAAGTTCTGGTAAAGATGTCTAAAATATAAAGATGTAAAAAGTGCTGAATCAGTGGTTAATAACATGGAAAGTCTAGACTTTCATTTTTCACCTCACTGTCTGAGTTTGAGATTTTTTGGGATGGATGCCATGGCAATCTATGTGATATTTTGTAGGTAGCAAGCGCAGCTGACGCATTAGAACTTCTGTGTGGTATCCATGGCAACTAAAGACCTAGCTATACTAAGCACTGGTTACAATTTATAAGTTGTATGATGAGAGTCGTTAATGCTAGCTTGAGATTGTAAAGCTTGAGATTGAATTAATGCTAGCTTGAGATTGAAATGCTAAATCTGCTAGCAGACTTACAAACGATGAGTGTGTGAACTTGCTCCATTACCTCAGGGTTTGATTGGAAGATTCATAAAAAAAATTGCTGCTCCTTACAATTTATTTTATCATTCGAAATGTCAAAATATCACTTTAATTTTTGATGTGCAGCCTGAAATAACATAAAAGAAGAAAAAGCTAGTGGCGTTTAGCTACGGTTGTATTTGGTAGCTATGGCTACCACATAAACATACGTTTTTTTTGGGTTTTTTTTATAGCTAGGTATATTTTTCCAATGAGGAAACCCAGGAGGACCGAGTTGAACATACAGCACGGTCTCTGGCATGAGCTCATCAGAACCTCATCAGGTTCGTTCAGCATTCCAGGGAAGTTAAAAGAAAGAAAAACAACTGGACCCCAGCCATTCCCCATTGAGTTTAAAGACTCGACTCACAGAATTCTCCAGCTACGGCTAAACGTTAGCGTCCTGCTCCGGGCCTCTGTATGTATAAACCATCTGTCAGTCCCTGCCAGTTTATGCTAAACTCTGAGCTAATGAGCAACGACAAAGAACAACCAGAACTGAATGAGTAGAGCCGTGTCTGGCACCCAGGAGGATTCTGGAAAGTGAATGGGTAGCGTGAGGGTGGTGGAAGCTGCATCTGAGGTTCTCGCTGACCTTTAGATCAGAATCCGTTCAAAACGTTTAGGAACAAACAGGGTTGCAAACTTTCAGGAAACCTTCCATGGGAATTTCATCTGGGGAATTTTGGAAATATTCCAAGTTGGAAACAGGATTTTATGGGAATTTGTGGTAAATAAATCACAAAATTTGGAGATATTATTGTATCATATACAAACATAAATATAATGATTTGTTTGGTGAGAACAACTTTGTTGTATAATCGCTTTAAAGGAATGTAATGTAATGTAATATTTCTGTACTATTTCTGTAATTTACCTGAAAAGTCCCCAGGACGGACATTTTTTGACATTATTTTGTGTGCAAGATTCAAGAAATGTGTGTTATATAATGGAGGAATGCGCAGTGCATGTAAAGTGCATGTGATTGACGAATTCCTTGAACATTTCTTGAACATTTCATTCTTGAAATTCAGAGTATTGTAACTAGCGCTTGGGTTTCTCCTGCAGCCACAGTTTTTTTGGAACGCTCAGGCGTGTGAGCATGTTTGTCCAAAACATTCCTTTAAAATGTGGTAAGAAGTTCAGGAACTGCGTTAAAGATAATCTCAGTGTAACACTAAACGAAACACGGCTTACTTTCCTTTGCAGCAGCCAAAACCCTGTGTGTATTTAGACCTTAAAAGCAGTTCAGTGCCGTTTCCCAACATCAATCTTTTCAAAAAGAAGAAAGGAACACAGGATGCTAAGTGCTGGCGTCCACAGCCTGTCGTTCCTTCTCCAATTCCTCCGCCGATTCCTTCTCCTTCCTTCGTTCCAGACAGGAAGACTGATGTGATTCTGGCTCAGCCAACATTTTTTTTCCCACTGCTCTTTGGAATCTGTTTCCCACGACTACAAGTGCGTAAAAATGAAGCACAGACTCGCACGGACCTCCTCCGAACGCATCCCAACTTTCTCCATCCGCTTTCTTTCTTTATTTACATCTTCATTTATGTCTATAGTTGCATGATCTTGTTTTTTTTTTTACATTTTTAAACCTGACTGGTCAGAAGTCACCTACAGGGTGATGAACCAGGTGTAGATGTGGACGTGAAGAATGATCACCTCCCAGCATTAAGGAGTTTAAGCTCTTATTGTTGTTTGCAGAACAAAACTGACAAAATGGTTCACAATTACGCTTCATTTCTGTTGCGCACTTTTATACACGTCTCGTTACAACTACATTTCTGCTGCTCCGAATCACACGCACAGAGATAAAGTAGTGCCAGAAGATTAGATTTATTTCCATGAGATTGAAAGATGAAGCCTGTGCTGCGTCTCTACTAATAATGAAGCGGGTGGAGTTTAGATCCTGCTGCTGTTTTTCATTCTGTTTCTCATTTAAACCTTTGGACCTCCAGTTCATCAAATAGCTCTTGAGCCGTTTATTTAAAAAACAATTCCCGTATTCACCATAGAAGTTCCACCACATGCAAAATCCTCGGTGAGGTCATTAGAAAATGTGTACAATCGCTGTCTCTCTCTGGATGGAACTGCAACTGGAGGTTACTATGGTTACAGGTGTTCAAATGCAAACAACCTGCGTGTTCAACGCTCTGAACTCACACCTGAACTTCCAGCCAATCACAATCCACTATTCACACCTGAACTTCCAGCCAATCACAATCCACTATTCACACCTGAACTCCTTCCAGCCAATTACAATCCACTATTCACACCTGAACTCCTTCAGCAATCACAATCCACTATTCACACCTGAACTTCCAGCCACTTATAATCCACTATTCACACCTGATCTCCTTCCAGCCAATCACAATCCACTATTCACACCTAAACTCCTTCCAGCCAATCACAATCCACTATTCACACCTGAACTCCTTCCAGCCAATCACAATCCACTATTCACACCTGAACTCCTTCAGCAATCACAATCCACTATTCACACCTGAACTTCCAGCCACTTACAATCCACTATTCACACCTGATCTCCTTCCAGCCAATCACAATCCACTATTCACACCTGAACTCCTTCCAGCCAATCACAATCCACTATTCACACCTGAACTCCTTCCAGCCAATCACAATCCACTATTCACACCTGAACTCCTTCCAGCCAATCACAATCCACTATTCATACCTGAACTCCTTCAGCAATCACAATCCACTGTTCACACCTGAACTCCTTCAGCCAATCACAATCCACTATTCACACCTGAACTCCTTCAGCCAATCACAATCCACTATTCACACCTGAACTCCTTCAGCCAATCACAATTCACTATTCACACCTGAACTTCCAGCCACATCTCATGAAACGTACCATGGGTCATGTTTTATTCGTTACTCATTTCTTACTCTGTTTATTTGAAAAAGTAAAATCCCGCATCAGAAGAATGTTTATTCTTGATCTTCTTGTCTTTATAATATCCTGCTAGAACAACGCTGGAAATCCAGCTCTAATACATAAACTTTTTAATGAGGTTAAAAAATCTTAATCAAAAACACAGGAAATGACCAAATCAACAGGAAGCCATTAAGAATCAGATACGGCCTGAGGATTCTTTTCACCACATCATCCTCGACTAGGCTGGTATTTATACTACGAACATCAGCACGTTCTGATAGAGAGATCTGATAGGACGTGAACACGTACACAAAACCAGCGCAACCTTGTAGACCTCGCTAACCTCGGAACATCAGCGCTCGCTGTTTATTGTGTACATAGACTGTGTACGGACAAAAGTTTGTGGACACCTGAGCATAAGATTCCACGTTTTATCCTCAGTTGCTGTTATAATGAGCTCCACTTTTCTGGGAAGATGTTCCACTAGATTTTGTGCAAGTTTGTGCTTCTTCATCCACAAGGGTGTTAGTCAAGTCCAGTACTGATGTAGGTGAGAAGGTGAGGAGGCCTGGGGTGCAGTCGGTATTCATTCATTCATGGAGATGTTCTGGCTTTGTGGGCAGGGGCATTGTCATGCTGGAACAGGTTTGGATCTCCTAGTTCAAGTGAAAGAAACCTTTCATCCAAAGATGTCTGATACAACTGCGTGCCTCCAACTTTGTGGTCACAGTTTTGAAAAGAACTTCATATGAATGGAAAAGTCAGGTGTCCATATATATTACACACTATTTATTACACTAACACTATAAAACTATTACAGCAACCTAGCATGCTAACTTATATACCTGGTCTACAGCAGAAGATATAACCGTATCATAACACTATACCACATCAAACATCACACGAGCAGCGCAGCGTTTTTTACATCCGACCAGATTAGCATGCTAATACAAAATAGTAACAAAAAGCTTTGAGACTTTGTAACACACCAAGAGATGGCAGCACGAAGCTGCACGCACAGTCACAGAGAGCACCGACCTTCATAAGTCAGTGTGCCATAATACATTTTGAAGAAAAGCTAGACATGGTGAGGAGGTCAGTAAACCCTGAAGCTAGCTAGCATGCCTTAGCCCGGGAAAGGGTTTGTTCTCCACCTCCAGACCAGTGAATACGAGCAGAACCACTGGATTACAGCCTCTGGGGGGCGCTGCACATTATGAGTCTGCATCTCTTGTGAGTAGGTTGTGTTTTATTTAGATTTTAATGTTATGTGATTAGACGAATATTGATTGTGCACTGCTCCAGATGTTGTAGGTGCACAGTTGTGGTTGTAGTTTAGAGGTTTGGAGTCTTAACTGGGTTTCTTTCTTTAGTAAAATGGTTTTCACCTCCATATGCCACGTGTTGTTATATTGTGTTTTTGTATTGTATTGATGGTTTCTATAATTGCGATGTGATATTGGTGGTATTAAGAGATGTTTTAAGTCGGGTACGTCCTCAATGAAGGCCCAGGTACCAAATGTACGGCCCACCACTGTCAGAAGCTGTGCAACTGGTGCTGTTCTGACCATGTGCATTACCACGTGTGCGATTGTGACCACCCTGTCACGAGCTCTCCTAACACGTAAGTTTCTTTCTGGAAACATGTTCTCACTTCCGCACCCTCCCAACTCTGGCTCCAAATTTGGCTCCTGTGGACTTCGCCCTCTTCCCTAAGAAGAAGATTCACCATTCCAGAAAAACACTAAGAGGCTGTATTGCTGTGCAAGGAGACTATTATGAAGGTGATCGTGTGGAAACAGAGAGAAATAAAGCACTTTCTTGTAAACAGAGCAAATCTCCAAACTTTTTGAAACCACCACGTGTATATATATATATATATATATATATATATATATATATATATATATATATATATATATATATATATATATATCTTCTCTATATCTCTGTTCCTCACTGTGAAACATCAGCCTACTTCTCTTTCTTTTTCTCACAAGGTAACGCTAACACGCCATATAACCAATCCACCGCCGCCACGCTGCATAACTTACAATCAGATTTCAGCACATTTTACACGTAAACAACTGTGAGAAGAGTTTAACATCCTAGCATGCTAATACGCTAAACTGGTCTACAACAAAACACCTGAAATCACAAACGACCAACATGTTCTATGTTTTTAAATGGAATTTTTTTACTCTATTCACACACACCAGTTAAACCCCGTACAAGGGGGTTTAAGCAATTAGCTAATATGCTAAGATGCAAACCGGATCTGTAATAATCGTTCATTTGATTAGCATGCTAACATGTAAACGTGATTTATGACTGAACACTTGAAGCGATAACCAACCGAAGTGTAGAAGATATTACCACTTCCCACAAAGCCCTGTTTTTAATGCTAATATATAAAGCTGATCTGTAATGCTAGCACATTTCTTATTTCCAACCGACTTAGCATGCTAACACATTACAGCAAAATGTCAGCCCTGTCCTTTTTTATTAGTTTCTCTCAGTTTTCTCCGTCAAAACCACCTTACAGGAAGTCTTCTGTCTAGTGACGTTTAAAGTTTTTTTGACATCTAACAGGATTAGCGTGCTAACACATTACCAACTTTCGTTCTAACGCTGTACCTTGTAGGCCTCACATTAAAACATCAGGGTTTTGCTTAACTGCTATTTATGTTCTTGTTATTTTGAGTTGTTACGCTAAAGGTGTCTAACGTCCATCTATCGCTCGAACACCTGAAACGTGTTTAACGTGTCAATGTTATTCTGTTCTTATCAATCACTGTGGCATCAGCCAATCAGATCAGATAAGCGTGCTAACATGTCTACACAACGCCTTCGCGTTTTAACATTCACACGGGCACGTGTGAAACGTGTGAAACGTGTAAAGGTATATACTCTCTCCGTTGCTACTCGTTGATGGCATGATGTGAAGTTGTGGTTATTGTGGCTTTAGTGATGGTCTTCATGACATCCTGAGTGAGTACAGTGAAAACACAGCACACACACACACACACACACACACACACACAGGAGGCCATGTTATGTTAAGTAATGTAATGTAATGAGGTTGTGGGAATGTGTGAGGAAGTGAAGTAAAGGTAGCGGCGTCCAGCTGCCATTTGTGTAACACACTCATAGAAAATGAACCACACACACACACACACACACACACACACACACACATATAATGTATATAGCTTATATGCTCAAATATGTTTGTGCTCCTCTGTGTGTGTGTGTGTGTGTGTGTGTGTGTGGGTATGTTAAACACGCTTCACGTTAAATACGTTTGATGTTAAGGCTCACGCGCGCGGTAACACCCCCCCCTTAGGTGTTTCATGTATTTCTTCGGGGTGTTACAGTGTATCCGAGACACGCGGCCGCCTCCTTTCATGTATTTTATCTTACTTTAACGCAACATCATCATAATCATCATCATTTACATTGTGTGTGTGTGTGTGTGTGTGTGTGAGTGTGGTGACATGACTAAAGCAAACCCGACAACACCACACATATACAGCTCCATCAACATCCAAACAATCGCGCGCGCGCGTGTGTGTGTGTGTGTGTGTGTGTGTGTGTTGGGGGTTTGCACAAAAGATCCATAATGTCTCAACTTACCCTCTCTGGCTTTAAGGAGCACCGTGTTAGCAACGATGTTCTCTAGCTCCATCAAAAGAAGAAAAAAAACACCACCACCACCACCACAAAAAAAAGCGCGCACGCACACACACACACACACAATCCGACTCCGGTCTGATGGTCGCCCAGTCCGAGTCAAGCAGAAGATGCTTTAAAAAAAATGATGTCCAGGGTTATATTTTTTCTTTTTTTTTCCTTTTTGGAATTTTCTATAAAGAAAGAAGGAGAGAAAGAAGAGAAAACGAGGCTCCTCCCCAGGCCCCGAATTTGTGTCTTTTTCTTCAATTCGGCACAACAAAACACACACACACACACACACACACACACACTAGAAAGAAAGAAAGAAAATGAGGCGGAATTAAAGTCTAAATCCTGTCCATTTCACGCTCGTGCACAGTCCAGTCCGCCGCGCGCGCTGTGTGTGTACATTAGTGTGTGTGTGTGTTTCGGGCTCCATGAAACAATCTTCATCACCATCAGAAAAAAATCCAAAAAAAAAAGGGTGGCCCATTCAAATGGTAGTCTTAAGAGCAGACCGAGAGGTTTACATCCTCCTCCGATGAAGATGAAGAAGATGATGAAGAAGATGAAGGTGATAGTGGTGGTGGTAGTGATGGTGGTGGTGATGATGATGATGATGCATGGCAGAAAAAAGGAGACGAACAAGAAGAAGAGGAGGAGGTAGCATACAGGAGGTGGTGGAGGAGGAGGAGGAGGAAGAGAAGGTGGATGAAGGAAGGTTGATCCCAGATCCTCACTGGTTCCTCACTCCGCTCCTGGACTCCAGGCTGATCGAGTCTTTCTGCTTTCACTTTGCCATCGTTTTTTTTTCCCGGCCAGAGTCGCTTCCCTCGTTCACACACACACACACACACACACACACACACACCGGCCTCCGAACACACACTCACACTCTCTCTCACACACACGCGCGCGCGCACGCGCGCACACACGCACACACACACACACGCACACTGCCACCTATGGCAGCCAGATCCAGCAGATAAATGGCATATGGAGCTGCTCAGAGGTTGCCATGTTCTTTTGCAGTGCCTGTCGGGGTTGCCAGATATTTCTTCTAAAATGAAGCAAATCACACAAGGAGGGTTACACAATTTCTTTAAACTACATCGAAATATCTTCCCGTTAAACACCAAAGAATTCTGATGAGGTCCTCCTGTAGTGTGTGTGCGAAGAAATACACGCGTGTTCACGCGACGCACGTGAAGCAGCACAATGAGATCAGTCTCAGGTTGAACCATGAAGATGGATTTGGACTGTAATTAATATAAACAATCTGATATAATGACTCAGGACTGAAATCTCAAAGAACAGTTTTACTCTCGAGGCTCCATCAGTGATCAGGTGAAGTCCTCACTGATGGAACTGTGGTGAATAGACCTTCAGTGTGATGAAGATGAGGTTCGCTTCTCATTCTTCTCAAGGTTCTTCTCAAGGTTTCTCAAGGAGCCTAATACTCACAAACTTATGGGGACAAATGTATGACAATAAAATGAAAAAAAGTTATTTCTGCAGTGGGACACGGTTAAAATATTACAAATAACATCGACACAGTGTTCGTGATCGCGCCATAAATGTACAGAACCATGTGATGGTGAAGTTCAAGTTTATTTCTATTGCGTGTTTCACAATGGATATTGTCTCAAAACAGCTTTACAGAACAAATCATTAATGATGTGTGTTTATTCCTGATGATGAAGACTGGGGCGACTGTGGTGGAGGAAAACTCCCTGAGATGTTTTGAGCAAGAAACCTTGAGAGGAACCAGACTCACATCTTGTCGTTTATGTTATGAAGAACCCAAACTGAACCTGACAAAGCAATGACACTGGAGACTCCTTACGCTAAAGGTCACATAAACATCGAACAACAACAAAAAATGGCACCACATTTTTTTTTAATATTCGTCATGGGTAAACGCTGAGTGTCCGGATTCAGTGAACGATCTGTTACTATGGAAACGATACTGCATCTAAACAAGAGAATTATTGATATAATGTAACATTTTGATTAAATCTCTTCCTGACCAATCAGATTCCAGAATTTATGAGTTAGAGACACATGTACTCCACTCACGTGCTGATTTTCAGGCCACTGCTGTGAAGAAGGCGTAGTTTTAATCTGGCAACCTGAGTGTCTCCCTCCCCGGACTGGCGGAAAAGGCGTGTCCCAGTGCAGCTGTGACGCAGGACAAGGAAACATGCCTCTGCCTCAGGACATCTGATATGTGCACTACATTCATAACTCTCTCTCTCTCTCTCTCTCTCTCTCTCTCTCTCTCTCTCTCGGGGCCCCTGGTCTCCTCCAGCCTCCATTACATTCAGCACTCGAGGAACCTTCCAGAACTTACTGGACAACAGTATAGAACCCCGAAACAGAACCAGAACCGGTGCAGATTCCTGCCTTTAAACAAGAACCTTTCTTTCAAAAGCTCACGTTTGTCAGAAACCGTTACAGAAACCACACCTTCTACTAATTCCTACAGTGAGATATTTAATCAAAACAACATTAACATTAACACCAACAACACCACCACTACCATCACCACCACCACCACCATCACCAACAACAACACTACCAGCACTACCATCACCACCAACACTACCACCAATACCACCACTACCATCACAACCATCACCAACAACAACACTACCACCACTACCATCATCACCAACACCACCACCATTACCACCACTACCATCACCACCACCACCAACACTACCACCACCATCACCAACACCACCATTACCACCACTACCATCACCAACAACACTACCACCACTACCATCACCAACACCACCATCACCACCACCAACAACAACACTACCACCACTACCATCACCACCATTACCACCACCACCGACAACACTACCACCACTACCATCACCACCAACACTACCACCACTACCATCACCACCAACAACACCACCATTACCACCACTACCATCACAACCATCACCAACAACACCACCACTACCATCACCACCAACACCACCACCATTACCACCACTACCATCACAACCATCACCAACAACAACACTACCACCACTACCATCACAAACAACACTACCACCACTACCATCACCACCATTACCACCACCACCGACAACACTACCACCACTACCATCACCACCAACACTACCACCACTACCATCACCACCAACAACACCACCATTACCACCACTACCATCACAACCATCACCAACAACACTACCGCCACTACCATCACCACCAACACCACCACCATTACCACCACTACCATCACAACCATCACCAACAACAACACTACCACCACTACCATCACAAACAACACTACCACCACTACCATCACCACCATTACCACCACCACCACCACAACACTACCACCACTACCATCACCACCAACACTACCACCACTACCATCACCACCAACAACACCACCATTACCACCACTACCATCACAACCATCACCAACAACACTGCCACCACTACCATCACCACCAACAACACCACCATTACCACCACTACCATCACAACCATCACCAACAACACTACCACCACCACTACCATCACCACCAACACTACCACCAATACCACCACTACCATCACAACCATCACCAACAACACTACCGCCACTACCATCACCACCATTACCACCACCACCGACAACACTACCACCACTACCATCACCACCAACACTACCACCATTACCACCACTACCATCACAACCATCACCAACAACACTACCGCCACTACCACTACCATCACCAACACCACCATTACCACCACTACCATCACCAACAACACTACCACCACTACCATCACCAACACCACCATCACCACCACCAACAACAACACTACCACCACTACCATCACCACCATTACCACCACCACGACAACACTACCACCACTACCATCACCACCAACACTACCACCACTACCATCACCACCAACAACACCACCATTACCACCACTACCATCACAACCATCACCAACAACACCACCGCCACTACCATCACCACCAACACCACCACCATTACCACCACTACCATCACAACCATCACCAACAACAACACTACCACCACTACCATCACAAACAACACTACCACCACTACCATCACCACCATTACCACCACCACCGACAACACTACCACCACTACCATCACCACCAACACTACCACCACTACCATCACCACCAACAACACCACCATTACCACCACTACCATCACAACCATCACCAACAACACTACCGCCACTACCATCACCACCAACACCACCACCATTACCACCACTACCATCACAACCATCACCAACAACAACACTACCACCACTACCATCACAAACAACACTACCACCACTACCATCACCACCATTACCACCACCACCGACAACACTACCACCACTACCATCACCACCAACACTACCACCACTACCATCACCACCAACAACACCACCATTACCACCACTACCATCACAACCATCACCAACAACACTGCCACCACTACCATCACCACCAACAACACCACCATTACCACCACTACCATCACAACCATCACCAACAACACTGCCACCACTACCATCACCACCAACACTACCACCAATACCACCACTACCATCACAACCATCACCAACAACAACACCACCATTACCACCACTACCATCACAACCATCACCAACAACACTGCCACCACTACCATCACCACCAACACTACCACCAATACCACCACCACCATCACAACCATCACCAACAACACTACCGCCACTACCATCACCACCATTACCACCACCACCGACAACACTACCACCACTACCATCACCACCAACACCACCACCACTACCATCACCAACACCACCATTACCACCACCACCATCACCACCATTACCACCACCACCGACAACACCACCATTACCACCACCACCACTACCATCACCAACAACACTACCACCACTACCATCACCAACACCACCGTCACCACCACCACCAACAAAAACACTACCACCACTACCATCACCACCACCATCACAATCAACACCACTACCATCGAGATCTGTTTTAGTTCTGTTTATAATAATTGTATTAAAATTGAAAATTAAAATTAAAATGTACAAAAATATAATGCAATAAATGCATAAAAAACAAAAAATAATAAACACATCATAAAATCCACATTCATTTACTGATTATTATAAAAAAATGGATGAAACCTGAAAATAAAACCACAAGTAGAAAATGTTATAAAATTTATTCTCAGTATTTGTTTACAAAATGTCCAGCAGATGTTCCAGTGAGAACATGAACTCCACACCGTGGCCTCGGCTTTTTCACTACTATATTTTTATTTCACTTCTTGAATTATAGAAATCTAAACGCTGGGATCCTGGAATCCACCTCGCTGATACTTTCACTCTTTCCATTTCAGGTTTCTGTTTACATTTCTCCGTACTGCTCTGCTCCTGGAACTGGACGTGTGTCTAAAGGTCAGCTTCTTCCTCGGAGAGGGTTTACGGGGCAATGTGCATTCACGTGCGTTACAAACTCTCGGAAATGAATACAACGAAAACAAAAACAAGTTTCAGATATTTACAACCAACAAAACAAAAAACGTGACACTGTAAACTGTTAAAAAATTAATAAAAAGGTAGAATGCAACTAAACTGTATTCAAATATCAAATGTTGAAACTGAGAAAATGCACAATTATTAGGAAGAAATTTGGGATTTCTTTATTTTAATGGCTGAAACACGTCCCAAAAAAGTCGCCCTGACAGGGTCACGTTTCTCCTGTGCAGCATCAACACTCTTTTTTTTACCAAAAACAAGGCATATATCTGGGAAATTAAAAGACCAGTTTTGAGAGAGGACTGTTGTGTTGAATACAGATTTCTAGCTGCTCAGCGGTCCTGGGTATTCTTTGTCATATTTTACATTTCATGATACACAGATATATTTATTTGGTGAAAGATCTGGACTGCAGGCAGGCCGAGTCAGTAATGTTGCTGTATGTAGAAATATATATAAATTATATTTTTTATATGTAAACACAAACTTATCCACTGGAAATGATGTGATGATTTCGAATACGTTAATATTTGTTTTTGATGACGGAAGTGCTGTGAATGAGATTAAAGCTTGTGTTTGGCGGCGCCGTGTGACAGAGAAAGGAATTACACCCTGAGTGGTCACGTAGATCAAGTTACTTTATAAAATCAGAGCACGTGTCAACAATATATACTCAATCCCTGACCTTTATTTCAAAGACTTCCGTTCTTTGATCGTAGCCACGCCCCCTGAGCACGGATTAGAGCTGTGATTCAGTCAGATACCAAATTTATACAGACGCACTTATTACGTGTGAATGTTTTTTTCCCAACATCATACAAACCAGACACACGTGTGGTGCATGGCCCCCTAACACACCGTCCTGTTGGCAGGGTTTTTCAGAAGAGTTACAGCAAATTCGCATTTTCTCAGATTTGGTGTGAAGGTTTTATGTTTTGAGTTTGTATTTTTATAAATAAAACAGTTGCAACAAAAATCAGCCCCGTCGTAGAAAATCTGCAGCAGAAACTGAAGATAGATAGATAGATAGATAGATAGATAGATAGATAGATAGATAGATAGATAGATAGAACTTTATAAACGTGAGAGGAGAAAATATCCGTCTGGTGTGCTGGTTTCAGAGAGAAAATCCATTGATTTTAAACCACGTGACTGATGTATAAAAAAATCTAAATAAGAAATAAAAAAAACAAACCAAAACAAATGAATCAGAGCCAGACGTCTGGTGCGTACAAAACCGATTTAATCCAACACAAATCTCTCTGTTGTACAGGGTGATTTTATTCAACAACACAAACACACACAGAAAAACCCACACTGAGTTTACTTTATTCTGTAGAAACTAAAAGCCACGGAGCAGAAATGCTTCCGTGTTCGTTTGTTTTTTGGTCCATCACCCATTTCCTGCTTCCATAAAAAAAAGGAAAATAAAGATGGAGGACGGTTTGCAGTGGAATTCTAGCAGCTGCTTTAATAAAAAAAAAAAAAAAGAAAGAAAAAAAGGTCACGTGTTTTTCGGTGATATTTTGCATTGTACACAATCGCTCATATTTATATAAAAAAAAAGAAAAAAAAAAAAGAGAGGAAAAAGGCGTTCAGAAATCGTCGAGTGTGTCGGTTTTGGGGAGGGATAACCCTCGCTCCTTCACCGCTTGCAGCTTCAGACGCTCAGACTCCTGCTTGGCCTGCTGCTCCACCCGCTGCTCCTCCAGGATCTCCTCGATGGAGACTCGCTGCAGGATCTGATCGCAGTCTTTATCCAGATCCTGCGTGAAAGCGACACGTTCGGGTTCAGATCGGATCGGAATCCGACGAGAAACACGTGACCTGCGCTGTTACTCACCACTTCTCCCAGCAGCACCACGTTCTCTCCTCGGACCACGAAGATCCCACGAGGGATGTCTCCGAACTTCTTCCCCACGTGGATCCGCTCCACCGTCTGGTGCAGCACCAGGTTCGCTGTTGGAGATTAGACACATGCTCAGGATCCGATCACGTAACTCGGACCGGGACCAGATCGTCCGACTCGGTGTTCTCCAACATGAACGTTCTCACTTGTAGATGTCATCGTTAGATGAGATTTAGGGGAAGGAAACTATGAATGTTTTTTCTTTAATATGCAATAAAAGATTTATAAACAAGCATCATGTTTATTTATGGAGTATTTTAATTCTGGGGTTTTGACACGTGTTGTATTTCATTTGCATCTATTTGCATATTTATTAGAATTTTTCCCACAATTTCAATTAGGAAATTAATTGATTAATGAATTTCAGCACCAGGGGACAAGAGAAGTTTCTTTCTATCTCATGAAGATGAAATGCTCTCCCTCAGAAAAACCTAAACGTGTAATATCACTTTAACAGGACTGACAGAAAGCACCACCGTAAACGTCCCTGAACAGACCAGAGACCAGGACTCGGGGACGCCGATGCCACCTTCAGTTTCTATTGACTTGATTAGACTCGTGAAATTGGCTTTCTGATCTAAAGACGATCTGGTCCATGCTGCACCATAACCCCTGTTCGCTCGCTCGTTACGTTTTAAACCCGTGTGTAGATCGTACCGAACTGATCGATGCTCCTGAGGATCCCGATCAGCGTCCTCCCGTCCCTCAGAAGAACCAAGTGCTTCTCTGGATAAAAAGAGAGCGAGAAAGAGAAAAACGATAAGTTATACGCTATCCTTCAATCACAGTGTGTGTTCTCACGTCATGTCTCTCCAGGACACAAAGATAAGACTCAACACGGTCACATTCTGTCTTCTGATTGGTCGAGAGCTGATATTTGATCTAACATCAGTCTGAGGAGAGTAGAATATAAATATACACACATTAGTGAACATTCTGAACGAGTCTTTATTGTGACTCAGAAGACTGAGCCGTTTTAGAGTGATTTATTCATTCGCTCACTGTCTCTCACCGTCTCACACACACACCGTCTCACACACCGTCTCTCACACACACCGTCTCACACACACACACCGTCTCTCACACACACACCGTCTCTCACACACACACCGTCTCTCACACACACACCGTCTCTCACACACACCCTGTCTCTCACACCTGTCTCTCACCCTGTCTCTCACACACTCTCTCACCCTGACTCTCACACTCTCTCTCTCACCCTGACTCTCACACACACTCTCACACACTCTGACTCTCACACACACTCTCACACTCTCTCTCACACACCTCTCTCTCTCACCCTGTCTCTCACACTCTCTCTCTCACCCTGTCTCTCACACACTCTCTCTCTCTCACCCTGTCTCTCACACTCTCTCTCTCACCCTGTCTCTCACACACTCTCTCACACCTCTCTCACACACTCTCTCTCACACTCTCTCACCCTGTCTCTCACACCCTGTCTCTCACACACTCTCTCTCTCACCCTGACTCTCACACACTCTCTCTCACACTCTCACACACTCACACACACTCTCACACACTCTCACACACTCACACACACTCTCACACACTCTCTCTCTCACCGTCTCTCACACTCTCTCTCACCGCTCTCACACACTCTCTCACACACCTCTCTCTCACACACTCTCACACCTCTCTCTCACCGTCTCTCACACACTCTCTCACCGTCTCTCACACTCTCTCACCGTCTCTCACACTCTCTCACACACTCTCTCCGTCTCTCACACACTCTCACCGTCTCTCACACTCTCTCTCTCACACTCTCTCTCTCTCTCTCTCTCTCTCTCTCTCACACACACACACACACACACACTCACTTTCTCTCTCTCCCTCACACTCACACACACACCCACACTTTCTCTCGCTCACACACACACACCCACACTCTCTCTCTCTCACACACACACACACACACACACACACACACACACACACACACACAGTGTAAACACAAGGCCGGTTGATGTTTAAAATAACAAAAAAGAGAAGAGAGAAACTCACTGTCGATGTCCTCGATGAGGCTGGCTGTCCCCGGCATGTAATTCATTTTCTAATCACATTTGTTGTTTTATAAATCCAAATAAAAATCCCGGATCATGAACTAATTGAAACATGTAGCCTTCTCTCACCGGATATGACGCCAACAAAAGTGCTTCCGGGTCGTTCTGCCTCTTTATAGTGAAATAAAATAAATTATTCGTTTAAATATAGGCGATTTTTTTTGTTTATTAAATGAGTAAATTGTTTTCAAATGTTTATGGAAATTAATAAAAGAAAAAACATATATCTTCTTTAAATTTGTCAAGTGGCGTCAGGCTGATTCTGATTGGTTGGTTTAGATGACGTGAAAACGTCTGAGGCAGAAATGTGGTTTGAATACGGTTTATCTGTGTAAATATAAATATTTATAAACACATCTATTAAGTTTATTCTGAGATCCTGTAACATTTAAAAGAAACTCGAAATATATTTTAATAAAGTTATAAATCCTTTAAAAAAAATTCCGTATTTTTCTCCACACGATTTCCGAACGAAGTCCCGCCTTCTAAAAGGTTATTGGCTAGTTCTAAACGTTAGGCGTTTTCTATTGGTGGAAACCCGACTCATTTAAAGCATTATCTAATCCAAGAAGAGAGGGTGGGGCCTGCCGGAAAGTGGATGGGGAACGAAATAGAATAGACACACAGCTAGCCTTTTAGCCCGGGACGATTGATGTGGATTGGATGGCTCGTGCACCAGGAAATCCGATCGGACCGTAAATCAGACGGTCAGAGTTCGTTGGGGAATCGGACACACACCCGGACAGCGCGATGGTATGAGTTTGGTTAATTATATACGCCTATTTATTTTTTACATTTCTGCTTTTTATATGTATCGGCTAATCGGCGCGTGCTAGCTTTTCTCCTGGTCACTATGGCAACAGATTTTGGTTGAATGAGAAGTAAAACCGGATTCGATTGTTTGAAGTGGAGATTTATAAACGTGCGATTATTCACAGAGTTAACAATAAATAAGATATAATTCGGGTGTATTTGATTATTTCGACTACAGAAGCAAAGACACGGAATACGGAAGTGATTAGAGGTTACACAGCAGCTTAGCATCAGCCTGACTAGCATCAGCCTGACTAGCATCAGCCTGACTAGCATCAGCCTGACTAGCATCAGCCTGACTAGCATCAGCCTGACTAGCATCAGCCTGACTAGCATCAGCCATCAGCTGGAGTTATTTTCATGTCATTTTAATATTTAGGAGTAAAATAACCGTAGTGTTTGTATCATTTGTGTGGTTGTTTATTGACTAATTAGCATCTGGCAGGATTTCATCAGGTGTTAATATTTATATATTAATATATCCACAGACACAGTGGCTGTGAAAAGTGGGGAGTTCCTTTATGGTTTTTGAGAGACACATGCAAGAAAATATGTTTCTATTCAACAAACAACTTTTTGTCTCTACCAGACAAAACTTGAGTAAGAGGTAGACCAGGAGAGAAGATGAGATCAGACTCCCTCACACTCACACATGGAGGTGGATGTTCAATAGTTTGGGGTTGTTTTGGAGCAGAGAAGGTTCTGGAAAGTGAGAGGAATCCAGAACCAACATGTCTCCTTTTCTAAACTTCAACACCATGCATTTCCGTCTGGACTGCGGCTCTTTGGAACAGTCCTGTAAACTTTCCCTTTCACTCTCACAGATACTCCTGCTATCACTCTTCTCCACCCACTCCACCCTGCCTGCACTCTTTTCTTCACTTCTCTAACACACTCTCCATTACTCTGCACTGTTGACCCCAGGTACCTGAACTCCTCCACCTTCTCCACCTCTTCTCCCTGCAACCGCACCCCTCCACTGCCCTCCCTCTCATTCACACACATGTACTCTGTCTTACTCCTACTGACTTTCATTCCTCTTCTCACTACTCTCACCACAAATAACAATATCATCCACAAACATCATAGTCCACCGAGACTCCTGTCTGACGTCGTCCGTCAACCTGTCCATCACCACTGCAAACAGGAAAGGGCTCAGAGTCGATCCTTGATGCAGTCCAACCTCCACCTTGAACCAGTCTGTTGTTCCTACTGCACACTTTACTGCTGTCACACTGTCCTCAAACATGTCCTGCACCACCCTCACAATCTGGTTAAAAACTCCACTGCATCTCTCCTAAACATCTCCATGCTTCTACTGGTATGTCATCTGTTCCAACTGATTTTCCACTCTTCATCCTTCCTTTTAAACCCTGCTTTACCATCTCCACATTATCCAACCTTCTCTCTCTCTCTCTCTCTCTCTCTCTCTCTCTCTCTCTCTCTCTCTCTCTCACTAATTTTCCTCGTTCATCAGGAACCACCTGCCCAGTCACTGCACCTAAATCCTGCTGATCTGCTGATCTGGATCACAAGTAAGAAAGAAATGGTGACGGGACGATTTGTTAGTTTTAAACGAGTCTTTAATGTGATTCAGAAGAACCAGTCGTGCGTGAGCAATGAATCACAAAATCTCCATAGGTTACGTTCAGGAAACAGTACAGAATAGTTTCTCTCCACTCTTCTATTCTAAAATGTTTCTTTTATCCTGTGGGTCTCATAGATGCTCTGAAGGTGATTAAAGCAACTATAAATGACTTTAAAAAAAGATTCGTTCATTTTGATGAACGCGATTCTAAGAACCGAGTCACTAAACTGATCATCACTAGTGAACAAAAAAAGTTTTACTTCAAAGTGTTCCAGCTGAACGTTTGGAGGACTCTACAGACCATTACAAGATAGAAACATCAGGAACCTGGCGGTGTCTCTGAAACATCATAAAGACCAGGGGTTTCCACACTTTTTACAGGCACATGCAGCATGGTGTCTGTCTGATCCTAAAATCAGGGTTTGATATGTGATAGCAGGACTCGACTCCATATTGTGGATATCCGCCCAACTACTGGTACCCTGCTCCAGCCGGGCCGTACAGTAACACCTTCCCGCCCGGCACCGAGATCAACGGACAAGCAGCGTACAATCCACAGGTACTCCAACACATAGTCTCCATTTTATTCCGATTTCTCTGGAGGGTTTAAATAAAGCTTTTTATTTATTTCTTTCCTCACTGACAATCACGTTACAGCCAATTTATTAATCAATAATTCAAGTCTGAAGATCCAGATGTCCTTCTCACCTGGGACCTGTATTTTGTAAAAGAACACACACTCATGAATACTGTAGGTGCATGTTTTGGGTTGGAATACATAAATATGACGTAGGTACCCATCCTTTTTCCAGAAGCCTCCTCTATCCTCGTTCCTCTGAGAGCATTTAGATAACGAGTGCCTCGTTAAAGATGGCCAAATAGGACTATTTCCAGGACCTCGTTTATCAGGGAATGGAGAAGGTGTTCCATATCAGCGCACACATCATTTCACGCTCAGTGTGGGTGACAAGTTGGTTGTAAGTTTAAACCTCAGTAATGAACTCGGCTCTTCTCCAGGGAATCCCGGCGTATCCAAACGGAGTCTACAACCCGGGTCAGTACCCACCGAACGTTCTCCACCCGTCCAATCCGTTCTACTGCAGCGATCAGATCCCTCCTCCACGACAGCCGCAGTACCACAGTCAGGACCGAACCCCGGCCAGCTCTCCTCAGCCTCCGTACCCCGTTCCTCACTGCCAAGGGGTGAGTCCAACATCTTACCCTCTTCACTCTTCTGATTGGTGTGTGTGTGTGTGTGTGTGTGTGTGTGTGTGTGTGTGTGTGTGTGTGTGTGTGTGTGTGTGTGTGTGTGTGTGTGTGTGTGTGTAATGTTTATTTTCTATCTGCACTCTTTTCTCAGGCTCCCGGATTCCCACCTGGATCGTACCCACCCTATGGAGATGGCTGCCCCCCTAACGTCCCCTACCCCACCCAGCAGCCTGTACCCTCTCGCCCTCAACCTGAATCCTGGCCTCATTCTGCCTCATACGGACCTCAAGCGCACTACCCCAACCACACACGACCTCCACACCCTCCACCCTGGCATGGCCCCGCCCCACCTCCGTACGATCACATCAAGCACAAGGTACACACACACACACACACACACACACACACACACACACACACACACACACACACAGCTTCCATACTGCTGTCTGAATGGAGGAACAGTGGATAGATACAGGGACGGACGGAGAGGTAGATGTAAGGGGGGGGGGATGGATAGACTGAATGGCTAATAGATAAATGGATGAGTATAAAGTCATAATCGCCATTTCTCCCGTTTCCTCAGGAACCACCATATCCAGGTCACCTGAACAACCGGAACCAACCAAAACCTGGACCAAGCACGCCAAACTCCAACCCCGCCCCCAACCCGCTTTCGAACAAACCAGTGGAGTTCAGTGCCCCACCTCAGATCTACAACAAAACATCCTCCGGAGGAGGAACCCAGCCCAAACCGGTACCACCGGTGCCGCAGCAGAACGACCCTCCTCCTCCTCCTCCGCCCACACCTCAGCCCGCAAACGGCGATAACCTGGGCCTGGCTCGCGTGCAGGAGGTCCTGTCCAGGGTCCACCTTCTTCAGGAGGACGTCGACGAGTTTGTGGGCAGAAAGACGGATAAGAGCTACCGCTGTCTGGAAGAGCTGCTCACCAAAGAACTGCTGGTCCTGGACTCGGTGGAGACCAACGGCCAAGACGCCGTGCGTTCGGCACGCAAAGAGGCCGTGCAGAAGATCCAGATCATTCTGGACCGTCTGGAGAACAAGGCCTTCTAAAGAGCGCAAACTGAGCGAGTGTGTGTGTGTGTGTGTGTGTGTGTGTGTGTGTGTGTGTGAACGCAGCTTCCTTCTCTGCAGATGTTCGTCTGTGTTAACGATTCTGTTCTTCACGTCCTGAACACCTGCAGGACGTCAGGATTATAAATTGTACAGATTATAACACACACGTTTCTCGATCCATCAGCACACACACTGCCATCCGATCACTCGCTTCTGCATCTGTCGTCTGATCTCGTCTAATCTCATTGACCTGCTGTTCCTCAGTAACTGATCTGAAGAATCTTTGGAGCCCATCAGCTATACGTTTTAGCCCCCCACACACACACGTGCTCACACACTCACATCCAGCCAGACGTCTGCCTCCATCTCGAGCAAGTTTCGTTTGTAGTATTTGTTTTTTTTAATTCGTTTATGAATTCAGACGGAGCTGTTTATGTGAAAAGCAATAAATAATTTAGCTTGTAATTTTTTTACACTTCACGTTATCTGTACACTGCTTCACGTCGTCTGTTCCGAGTGTGTTATTGCGTTTAATCGGCTTCGTCTTAAATTGTGTAGATCTTACAAACACTGTGCACTTCCATTCTCCATCCAATAATACTGTACAGTGTGGTGGAGTTCTCAGGGGCAGCTGGGGAGATCAGTGGGTAGCGCTCTGGGGTGCTGATCACAAGGTTGTGGGTTCAAGCCCTGGGATCTCCAAGCTGCCACTTTTGGGGTTCTTGAGCAAGGCCCCTAACCCTCTGTGCTCTGACCTCAGCCTCGTAACATCGCTGGAAAATGAGAAGATAAAAAGTCACTGTGTTTAGAATAAAGAATAAGCATGAAGCACCTTCCTGATTGGTGCGTTTTCAAGCCTCTTTTTTGATTGTCCCGCCCTCTTCCCCTATACGCAAACAATACGCACTTCCTTTGATCAGTGTTGATCACTCGGATACGGGATCATGTCGTCTACATGAGTCTCTGGATCTCCACCAGATCCACTGATTAGATCCATTTGATTTTTCTGCACAGGTTCTTTCTTTAGTAAGACGTGCGAATCGAAACGTGAGTCGTACGCACGGCAATACTCACGTTTTTGTTGTTGTTTTTCCTCTTTCACTCTAAAATCTCATCCGAAAGCCCGTGTCCCGTCTGCGTCTAACACAAAGGT
This sequence comes from Silurus meridionalis, assembly GCF_014805685.1. NCBI lineage: Eukaryota > Metazoa > Chordata > Actinopteri > Siluriformes > Siluridae > Silurus > Silurus meridionalis. The sequence goes on along the minus strand of NC_060900.1, from coordinate 962,175 downwards.
CTCGCATGTTTATGAATGGGGCCGTTTTTAATCATTACAGTAATAAATGTAGACATTCGTATTTAAATGATAATTAAAAAAGGGCGCAGACGAGGAAGACTGAACTCATTTTCTCACCTGAGGGTTTATTACGTCTCCGTCGTAACATCACGTCTCAAACGTTATGTAAAAAAAGAAAGCGAACCCTGACAGGATTAAGCAGGTGGTGACGTCATCGCTCTGGTTTGGATCAGACGTGCTTCCTGTCTGGAATTTTTTGCGAAATGACACAGACGTCTTTTCTCACGTGTTCACTGGATATCTTGTGTTTTTGTTTAGTTTTTGAACAGACGAAGCATCAAAAAACATCCAGACAAAAAAAGGACAAACTCCAGATGACTGCTTTTCTTAAGCCGCCTCCCAAATTGTCTGTGTTTTGAATCAACGATGGGCATGAACTCTCACCCACGGTCTTCCTCCTCCTCCTCCTCCTCCGTTGGTACGGACGCTTTGGAACCTGCGGACGCTCTGTGCCACATCGTCCCCAGGTGCTTTTTGTACCCGAGAGCTCTGCATGTCCCTCTGCTGGTCTGATTTTGTTGTTATGAGTTATCTCTCTCTGTTCTTTCCTCTCTCTCTCTCTCTCTCTCTCTCGCTCTCTCTCTCTCTCTCTCTTTCTGTAAATATCTCTTCCTGTAAACACCTGGATAAAAAAAACCTGTACACAAACTTTACACATAAAAGTATATTTGTACGTGACTTGTACATAAACAACACACGCTGAAAAACACAGGACCAAATAAGTGCTTGCTGAGAGTGTAGTGCATGGGTCTGAACACACGACCATACGGGCCATAACACGTGCACACACACACGTGCACACACACGGCTTACAATAAACTACACAAGTCCTGAAGGCGTGGTGTTTGGTTGTCGTTTGTATTGTCGAAAGGTTACAGAGGTACGCAGGAGTTCGAGACGTAAAGTATGTGAGACATTGTTTTGTTTAAGAGAAACACACGAGTCGTAAACAACGTACATTTGTGTGGTTGCGCTCTGCTGGAGTCTGGTCTTCAGGAGAACGACACACGGTCATCATCATCACTGAGATGAAGCAAGGAGAGAAATTTCACACACTTTACCAGTGATCTTCACACAGGGACCAATTTCAGTTCTTAATTTTTCATGGATTTATTTCCATCAAGTCGATTCGTCCTTATTTAAAACAAACTACCAATAAAATTGATGATTTTGGATCGCTGAAAGTAAAAACTGCAATGTTTTTGTGTTATTTATCAAATTTTCTCGTCATCTGGTCAAATTTATACAGAAATCGAAAGAGAAGTTGAAAAGGGGGCCGAAACTTTTCAGCAGCGGTTATGGGTGTGTAGAGACGGGATAGAAAGCGTGGAACAGACTTCTCGGTTCTATGGCTGTAGAGCTCAGAAGTTTGGACTGTTTTTACGTGAACCCCAGGTTTCAGGTGTGAGGGGTTAAAAGATCAGCCACACCTAAACAACCTCCTGCTTTCTGATTCCAAACCACTTAGACAGACCTACAACTTCCAGATATCCTTCACTGAGCACTTCTCGGTATAAAATCCCCATTTACTTGCTTTTCTGACCACAGCGTGACGGAGCTCCTACTGCACAACGTAATCAATCTCTCAGAGGATGGAAACTCCAAAAACGTGAAGGTAGACTTCTAGAACACGCTCCTAGACCAGATTTAAGACACGAATGTTTCTATGGAGGCTTCTCTGCGTCTGCGTTTATGTAAGCGATCCGCTACGAAGCCGCAGTCTGATCATTACTGACCTCCAGCCAGGTCTGAGTCCTAAAATATCCCCCCCTCCCCCAAGGGAGCAAGTAGCAACCACCAGGATCTACAACTTCAAACCTCAACTTGCTAAGATTTTCCTTGGATCATTAATATCACAAATATCTTCTCCTGTTTCATTCACGACGTCATCCACGTCTCCAGATGTCCTACAGATCAAAATATAACGAGACGAGCTCGCCGGAGATCGATTTCACCTCGCCGGCGTTGGCGGTGATGGGAGTCGAGCAGCTTTTATTCGCCGGGAGAGCGATCAACGGTCCTGCTAACGAGGTCTGGCCCAGACTTTATATAGGAGACATGTAAGTGTGATGGGTGGAATGAGAAAGGAGTGAGAAGCCAGGCCTCATTCTTATCTTAAACACTAGGTGGCACTGCTTTGCAGCTACACAATGCACAATGTAGTTCGCTGCAGCCAATCAGAACCCGAGATTGTAACACGCTCCTCCCTTTGCAGGGATTTTGCAGAAAATCGCGCCAGGCTTGGAAGAGAAAACTTCACCCATGTGTTGAACTGTGCTCACAGCTCCAGGCGAGGAAACGACTTTTACTCCGGAATGGGAATCACGTATCTGGGCATCGAAGCCCACGACTCTCCCGCCTATGACATGAGCGTCAACTTTAACACAGGAGCAGAGTTCATTCATAACGCGCTCCGGACAGGAGGTAAAAAAAAAAAGAAACACATCATGATGATCAATCATTAAGACCATAAGTTCCCCTTCACCCCTAATGTGTATTTAGAAGTGTGTATCTGGAGGTGAGTGTATGAAGTGTGTGTCTGGAGGCGAGTGTGTGACGTGTGTGTCTGGAGGCGAGTGTGTGACGTGTGTGTCTGGAGGCGAGTATGTGAAGTGTGTGTCTGGAGGCGAGTGTGTGAAGTGTGTGTCTGGAGGCGAGTGTGTGACGTGTGTCTCTGGAGGCGAGTGTGTGACGTGTGTGTCTGGAGGCGAGTGTGTGACGTGTGTGTCTGACGTGTGTGTCTGGAGGCGAGTGTGTGACGTGTGTCTGAGGCGAGTGTGTGACGTGTGTGTCTGGAGGCGTGTGTGAAGTGTGTGTCTGGAGGCGAGTGTGACGTGTGTGTGTCTGGAGGCGAGTGTGGAGTGTGTGTCTGAGGCGAGTGTGTGAAGTGTGTCTGAGGCGAGTGTGTGAAGTGTGTGTCTGGAGGCGAGTGTGTGACGTGTGTGTCTGGAGGCGAGTGTGTGTAAAGTGTGTGTCTGGAGGCGAGTGTGTGAAGTGTGTGTCTGAAGGCGAGTGTATGAAGTGTGTGTCTGGAGGCGAGTGTGTGACGTGTGTTTTGACGCCTCACAATCGCAGGTAAAATCCTGGTGCACTGCCATGTGGGCGTGAGTCGCTCGGCCTCCATCGTGTTGGCGTATTTGATGCTGAAGCACAACATGACCCTGGTGGAGGCCATCAACACGGTGAAGAAGGGCAGAGGGATCATCCCCAACCGCGGTTTCCTCCGCCAGCTCATCGACCTGCACGTCAAACTCTACGGATACAGATCCTGAGATCTCTCCGACACAGGGATGAGGATCGGCTCTGATATAAACATCTGCATTTAATATTCATTTATAAACAGCCATTTGATTATTTTTATTTTGTTGACAGCAGATTTTCAGACATGCTTTTTTTTCCTCATGTTTTTTTCCCTTTAAATGATTCCCTGAAAAAGAGAAATCTTTAAAAAGACATATATATTAAATTAAAATAGTGTGTAACATTAAATATTTCTTTTTGGAAATGTGTTCATTTTCTCCTAAATAAAAAACGCAATGGTTTTCTGAGCCAATCAGATGCCGGCGTTTAAACTTCCACGTGCACGTGTATGTTAAATAAAACAGCTTCGAATTATAAATGTTGGAAGTAGTACATTCTGAAATTAAATATTTTTTTTATTACTTCCGATACCCACGTGATGCGTTCTGACGTCATGCGTCGTTGCGTAGCAACGGTCACAAACAGGAAGTGCAGTAACAAGTAAGTGTTGGAAATCCAGACTCCGGAAGATTTAACGTTCTGTTTTATTGAATTTGATTAATTATGCAGTAAAACACTGTTTTCTGTACATTCACGCGAATTCTTACCGTTACATATACAGCATCAAATATTACATATTTCTTCTGTATCAGTTCCCAGCTTTAGTATTTCTGTGTATCTGAACGCGTGTAAACTCCGGGGTAGAAGTGAAGTGTGAAGTTTTCCTGATGGCCACGGCGCGGATTTCTGAGCTTCTGCCCACGCACATTGATCCGGCTCGCGCTCCGGTGGCGTTCGGTAAGCGCGCGCTCCCGAGACTGATGGAGGAGCTGCAGTGTGAAGAGCTGAAGAGCCGCCAGATGGCGCTGTGTTCCCTCTGTGAGCTGCTGCACAACCCGGAGAAAGCTTACGAGGCCCTGCATCATGGTACTACCGTCACCTTCACATCACCGTTACATCACCTTCATATCACCTTCACATCGCTGTTACATCACCTTCATATCACCTTCATATCACCGTTACATCACGTTCAAATCACCTTCACATCACCGTTACATCACGTTCAAATCACCTTCACATCACCTTCACATCGCTGTTACATCACCTTCATATCACCGTTACATCGCTGTTACATTACCTTCACATCACCGTTACATCACCTTCATATCACCTTCACATCGCTGTTACATCACCTTCATATCACCTTCATATCACCGCATCACGCTCAAATCACCTTCACATCACCGTTACATCACGTTCAAATCACCTTCACATCACCTTCACATCGCTACATCACCTTCATATCACCGTTACATCGCTGTTACATTACCTTCATATCACCTTCACATCACCGTTACATCACCTTCACATCACCGTTACATCACCTTCATATCACCTTCACATCGCTGTTACATCACCTTTATATCACCTTCATATCACCGTTACATCACGTTCAAATCACCTTCACATCACCGTTACATCACGTTCAAATCACCTTCACATCACCTTCACATCGCTGTTACATCACCTTCATATCACCGTTACATCGCTGTTACATTACCTTCACATCACCGTTACATCACCTTCATATCACCTTCACATCGCTGTTACATCACCTTCATATCACCTTCATATCACCGTTACATCACGCTCAAATCACCTTCACATCACCGTTACATCACGTTCAAATCACCTTCACATCACCTTCACATCGCCGCTACATCACCTTCATATCACCGTTACATCGCTGTTACATTACCTTCACATCACCGCTACATCACCTTCATATCACCTTCACATCGCTGTTACATCACCTTCATATCACCTTCATATCACCGTTACATCACGTTCAAATCACCTTCACATCACCGTTACATCACGTTCAAATCACCTTCACATCACCTTCACATCGCTGTTACATCACCTTCATATCACCGTTACATCGCTGTTACATTACCTTCATATCACCTTCACATCACCGTTACATCACCTTCACATCACCGTTACATCACCTTCACATCACCTTCACATCACCTTCATATCACCTTCACATCGCTGTTACATCACCTTCATATCACCTTCATATCACCGTTACATCACGTTCAAATCACCTTCACATCACCGTTACATCACCTTCACATCACCTTCACATCGCCGTTACATCACCTTCATATCACCGTTACATCGCTGTTACATCACCTTCATATCACCGTTACATCGCTGTTACATCACCTTCATATCACCTTCACATCACCGTTACATCACCTTCATATCACCTTCACATCGCCGTTACATCACCTTCATATCACCTTCACATCACAGTTACATCACCTTCATATCACCTTCACATCGCCGTTACATCACCTTCATATCACCTTCACATCGCCGTTACATCACCTTCATATCACCTTCATATCATTATTACATCACCTTCACATCACCTTCATATCACCTTCATATCACCTTCACACGATTTTGCCAGACTGGTGCTAAATTTGAAGATTTTGATGAATTCTCCAGAACAGCAGTTTTTACGGTTTATTTTGATTATTTATTGATAGATTGATAGAAATGGACTTACTGCTGCTTTTCCTGGGGATTTTGAAATGAAGGCAAATTGTGTGTTTTTGTGTAAATTCTTTAGAAAAGAAAAAACAAAAAGTATCACATTTTTATTTATTTTTTTTACCTGTTTTGAAGAGTTTTGGTCAACTTCTCCTCTGATGAAAAGTCCATCTTGTAAATGTCCTTGTAATTGCATCTGCAACCAAACCAGTTTCTTCTCCTCTGTCAGTCGTTGTGCAGTTTGCTACAGATGCGGGTTGTGAGCTCTGATTAGTGATGCTCTCTGACCGTCCGATCAAAGGACATGAAAATGCTGACGTTATCGGACGCCTGCTAGAGGATCCCGGTGTTTTGTGTTTGTTTACTACAGTAAATTAACAGTAAATTAAACGTTAGGCTGCTAGCGTCCACAATGTTCATCTTTGAAGGCCTCAAGACAGTGTGATGTGATGATGAAATCTGATTGGATAGAAACTCCAATGTAAACAGACTCTCCTAGAGGCGGCACACTCAGGAGAAACGCTATGAAATAAAAAGAATGGACTAATAAATAATAATTTAATAAATATTCATTAACAAAAATATATTAAAATGTAAATCAGAAACTTCTGATCGAGTAAATAAGGCATTTCTGACACCGATGGCTCACCACGACCTTTATATCCTCATTATGGGGTTTTATTCTGTATTTAATACATTTATAGAAAATGCTTTATGTTGCATTTTTTCTTGTGTTGTAAAAGTCTGAAATCCTTCAGGGGAGTAAATGAATCTTCTGGACGACTAGACATTGAGTCCTAAAGGCCCTGCGGTTGAGTGTGTAATAAAATCCTCGTCGATGTTACTGAGATAAAATCACCTCTGTGTCTTCGGTGTGATGATTTCTGACCTGTAATTATGGCGTCTGGTGGTGTTCAGGTTGTTTAGAGAGGCTGAAGGTGTTGCTGAAGGATCAGGACGGCTTTGTGAGGATGAAAACCAGCGAGGTGCTCCATCAGCTGGTCACACACAGCGTGGGGAGGTGAGGAGCTGGAGCTGACCTGAGAATACTGACTCAGAGGATGCTTCAGAGAGAGTGTTTATTTGAGCTGTGTGTGTGTGTGTGTGTGTGTGTGTTTGTGTGTAGGGAAGGTGTTCTGCAGAACAACATGCTCAGCCCCCTGTCAGAGCTTATAGACGAACCGTGGGACGCCTGCCGTGAGAAGGTGCACGGCGTGTTTAAGATGATGTCCGAGTTTCCTGCAGGTGTGACGAGCATCTGCTCTCTGGGTCTGGTGCCGAGGCTCGTGATGAAGATCCCAGTGGAGTGTGAGAACATCAGGGAGCTTATCCTGTCCACGCTGAGCGGCTGCATGAGGCTGGACGCTCGTCCCGCGCTGGCCAGTGACGCCGTGCCTGTGCTGAAGGAGCAGCTGCAGCACCCGTCTGCACACATCCGCCGTGCGGCTTCTGCGGCCACCATGGCCATCAGGTAAGCTCCACCCATCATCACCAAGCTCCGCCCAGAACCACACCTTTTAGCACACACTTACACCTAGAATTTTGGCTGTAAATAGTGTGTGTAGTGTGCAGTAGAACCCTCTGTAATCTTCTCTGTGGCTGCCATTCAACAAGCTGCCGCCCAAAATCATGCCTTTGAGAATCTTCTGCCATCTGCAAGCTCCGCCTACAGTCACGCCCCTAATCATATAAACCAAATTGTTCAATTACACACTGATCTCAAACCTCTTTCTTCCATATTCTCCTTCCTCTGGCTTTCTGTCTGTCTGTCTCCCCATTTCCTTGTTTCTTCTCTTCTCTTCTCTTCTCTTCTCTTCTCTTCTCTTCTCTTCTCTACTCTTCTTCAAATTTTTTCCACTCATTTTCTATTTTTTTCTCTCATTTTCCACATGCATTTCAGTCTCCCTCTGTCTTTCCCTCCTCCATTCGTCTCCTTCTCCTCCTCTTTCCTCTTCTCATCTCCTGGCTGTTTTCTTCCTCTTTCATTTATTTATTCTCTCCATCATCTCTGTGTTTTCTCCCTGTTCAGTGTCCCTGCGGAGGGAAAGGTGAGGGTGTGTGAGGAGAAGGTCGTCCCCGTGTTGGTGAAGCTGCTCTCTGATGATGAAACGGAGGTCAGATCCAACGCCGCTGGAGCGCTGATGTACACCTCCATCATCACCCAAGGTCAACACACACACACACACACACACACACACATACAAACACGCCCTGTAGTTCGTGTTGTCACTGACGTTATAGCAGCTATAAATGCTCGTCCCCTCACCAACCCTCACTCTGTATCTGTTTAATCACGTGTAGGTAAATACCAGGCTCTGGAGGCCGGCGCTGTCCCTCTTCTGCTGCGTTTGATAGACAGCGAGGACGTAGCATCATGTGCTTACGCTCTTCGTGCCCTCACCTGCCTGGCTCAGGCCCCCAGCGGCCGAGCGCAACTCATCCACAACCTGCCTCAGCTGGAGGAACGACTCTGTCACCCCGCCTCCATCATCCAGAGAGCCGCTGCCACCGCCATCAGGGTCGTCTCCTGGACCCCCTGAGAGCAGAATAAAGGGAATCTTGGTGACACGTTTATTCCAGAATTTACATGTTCATGTTTATTGATATATGCTGGAATATTAATAAAGGTCAAAGTTTAGACATTTCTACTCCTTCTTTTAATGTTTTAAAGCATAAAAACATTACAAATATATTATTATATTCATTCTAATTATTATGTTGAGTTTTTTAAAGAGATACAGTACCGGACAGAAGTTTGGACACGCCTCCTCCTTCAGCAGATTTCCTTTATTTTGATTATTTTCAACATCATACAATAAACTGAAGAATCCTAAATATGAAAACCATGTATGGAATTATGTAGTAAACAAAAACAAGAAGCTCCATTTAGCTTTGATGAAAGTTTGGCATTCTCTCAGTCAGCCTCATGAGGTCTTCACCTGCAATGTGTTTCCAACAATCTTAAGGTGTTCTCAGAGGTGTTGAGTGCTTGTTGACTGGTTTTCTTTCACTTTCTGGTCCAACTCATCACAAACCATCTCACCTGGATTTGGATGGAGTGATTGTAAATCCAGGTCATCTACTGCAGCACTCCATCACTCTCCTTCTTGAGCAAATATCTCTTATAGAACCTAAAGGTATATTTGGGATGTTGTCCAGTGAAAAACAAAATATTGGCCCACTAAATACAAACCAGACGAGATGGCATGTTGCTGCAGAATGCTGTGGTCACCATGCTGGTTATGTGTGTCCTCAATTTTAACATCACCAACAATGTTTAACTCCATTCTTCACAGTGGGAACCACACACTCAGGAACCGTCTGTTCACCATTTGGACCAAAAATCTTAAATTTGGGCTTTAAACCAAAGGACAGTTTCCACTGATCGTATGTCCATTCCTGTGTTTCTTGGCCCAAGCAAGTCTCTTCCACTTGTTGTTCTTCTGAAGTAATGTTTTTTTAATGCAGTTGCTACATGAAAGTCTGACTCATGCAGTGTGTCTGAACAGTGGAGATTAAAATGTCTGCTACTTCAACTCCGAGAAGCATTTATGTACATCTACGGCATTGGAAGCTGGTAATTCTAATAATTTATCCTCTGCAGCAGAGGTAGCTCTTGGTCTTTTTTTCCTAGGACAGTCCTCATGAGAACCCGTTTCATCATAGCATTTGATGGTTTTAGAGACTGCACTTGGAGATACATTTAAAGTTCTTGAAATGTTTTGGATTGACTGACCTTCATTTCTTCTCTTTTCTGTTTCCTTAACTGAGGGTTTCTTGCCATAATATGGATTTGTACAGTGTTTGTAGCAGCACTTATAGCAACATTGAATCTGTAATCACATTTTTTATTATAATTATTAAATTAATTAAATAATAATAAAAAAAAGCACCACTAATGAAAAAAAAACAGTTAATTAGAAGATTTTTCCAAACTAACGCACGTAACATCGTATCGCTGTTTAAAAGTCTTCTTTACGTAATGAATATTCATGAACTCCTCAGAGACGCGTTCGAGCAGTAACCACGCCCTCAAACCCTTCACGAGCTCTGGTGGGCGTGGTCAGCGGAGGAGGAGGAGGTGGAGGAGGCGCGCGCGCTCGCCAGTTATCTGTCACCGGCAGCACGTGCGGCGCTCTGGGCAGCGGTGTGATAAATATCTTAGCGCAAGCGCAGTTCCAGGGGCTCGTTTTATAATCCAGAAACACCGGGATATTTATATATATTTTATATTACATAACGGAGGGATTCCGGTGGAGAGCTCGAGACTGAGAAAACGAGACATTTACAGGTGAGATCTTCATCACTCAGCATTCCGAAATTCTCTCTCCTATACACACACACACACACACACACACACACACACACACACAAACACACTGGCTGCGTCCTAAATCACATGTTTCTGCATTCAATATTGTACACGGCGCGATTTTGAGTCTTTTATTTAGGAACTCTGTGTTACAGAAGTCTGGTATTTTGGATCTGATCTTCTCCAAGCGGTTGTTAGGCAACAGCGGCGGTTCTTTCTCCTAAAAATAGCTTCAGTGCAACTCTTCTTTATAATTCAACATTTCACCATTTGCACTCCTGTAATATAACATTTTATCTTTTCCTTCATTACGGGCAAATAAAAAGCCTTTATTTTACGGCTGTTTTGCGCGTGCTGACGTCCAGGTGCTCGCGAGGAAGCTGTTACACTTCAAATGTAACGGTTACACTTCTGTTACACTGTAACTGTTACACTTCTGTTACACTGTAACTGTTACACTTTTGTTACACTGTAACTGTTACACTTCTGTTACACTGTAACTGTTACACTTTTGTTACACTGTAACTGTTACACTGTAACTGTTTCACTTCAAATGTAACTGTTACATTTCAAATCTCACTGTTACTAACTGGGTAACAGTCAGAGAGACTTCTCTATCCAGTAAGTGATGTTAATAATAAATGAATATTCATAACTTAGTTTATTTTTGTTTGTCTCAAACAAATAATATTTATTAAAGCCTTTAAAAGATGCATGTGAAGAAAACAAACACCAATCTGGGTTAAATCCTGAAGTGCTGCATCTCAGTCTACTGAACCAGTCCATCATGCTGGAACAGTGTTGTGTGATTTGAAAGAAAAACACAAATAAATGCAATTATTTTACTGTTCATGATGTTTCTTTTGGTTGCTCATGTTTTGAAACTCTGCTGAAACTGAATTATTTACCAAAATCAGAAAGTGCAGAATACATGCAGAATTTTATCCAAAAATCGTATTTCAAACATCACCTCAGGACTGAAGTATCATGTGGCTGAGAAGATCCAACTGGAAAACTGAAAGAATTCCAGCCCAAATGCTTGGTTGTGTTCAGAGTATAGAAGAGTGTATAAAAACATCCATCCATCCATCCATCCATCCATCCATCCATCCATCCATCCATCTTCACCTCACTCTTCTAATTCTTCTAATTTTACATAATGCACCTTCATAAACACATTCACACTAGGATCTGATGTTTTTCATCTTCTTGGAACAGACATGAACATGTATAGAGTGAGGAAATCAGTGGACGGTTAGAAGATTTTGGTGACTTTTCTGCTTGGGGAAGAAGGTGAGGTCTTCATCTGCGATTAATGTGGAAATGCAGCAGGTCAGGCTCTTTGTTTCCCTTCAGAGTTCAGCTTCCTGTCTCTAAATCCATCACGTCATAAGATCCAGACTTGAAGCTGAATAATGCAGGATGGTGGATCTGCAGACTGAGAAGGAGAAGTGAGGAAGAGTGGAAGGAGCGCTAGGTGAAGGGTCTGACTCACATCTTGTTAGCATGGAGGATGTAAAAATAGAAATCAGTAACCATCTCTTCTTTCACAAGATCTGTAATGTGATCTTCAATCAGGCAGGAGAAGCAGGAAGAGAGATACTCTGCTGTTCATTAGTGATTACTGGGTGAATCTTGGAGGTGAGGAGATTGATGATGGATGGTTAAATGTATGGATAGATTGATGGAATGGAGGGACAGATGGATGGAGGTGGTGCTGATTGGATGAATTTATGGTCTGATGTAGAGCTGAAACGATTCTTTGAGTAACTCAAATATAAAACAGTCATCAAATTATTTGCCTCGATGCTTTGTTTCGTCCATTTAAATACACACGAGCAGCGTGTTTCCCCACGGACCATTATTACTGACGCACCACCCACTAAACTCCGGAGCGCTCTGGACAGGTAACACAGAAGAGAAACAGAGAGAAAACAGCGAGAGATGAAGAGAGGATTCAAGCCAAAGAACATGACAGAAAGTTTCTAACATTTACGATCATTTCAGACTAAAACAAAGAAAAAGTGCGGTTATCGTTTTTTGATTTTAATATTTTTATTTGTGATTGTTTTTATTCATATATTTTTGTTTGCACTTTGATGTAACAGTTAAATACATTAAATGGGTTTAGTTTCCACAGAACCGCAGTTTCAGCAATAAAACAGACCTAAAGAGAGACGTCTCATGTTCTCTCGTTTATTTATTATTGATCTTTAATAAAGAAAAAGTACTACTTATCCAATTACTTAATTAATCCATGGAATAATGGGTAGAATACTGCATTCTGATGTATTCTGGTGGATAGATGGAGAGCGAGATAGAGGAGGAGCCTAGATGGATGGATAGATGCATGTTCTGATTGGTGGAATCTAGATGAAAGAAAGGATGGAATGCTGGTTGATGAATGGAAGAAAGGGCTTATTGATGCATGTACATGCAGAATAATGGATGGATGGAGGTGTGGTAAAGAGGGAGTTGAATGGATGGATGGATAGATGGATGTATGGATAGACAGATGGTTGAAAAGAAGATGGATGGATGGATTGTTGGAGGGTAGATGCTGTTGATGGTTGATAAATGGACAGATGGATGGATTAAAGTATAGATGAAAAAACAATTGGATTAATTGATTAATGAATAGATTGATAGATGGATTAAGTGATATGCAAATTAATTGTATGGAGAAATGGATGGATTGATATAAAATTGATAAATAAATAATAGATGAATAGATTGTGGTACAGTAGACAAATGTAGGTTAAAAAGAGGTGAAGATAGAGGATGAATGAATGGATGGATGGATGATGGATGGATGGATAAGTGGATAAATGGATGGATGGATGGATGGATGGATGGATAAGTGGATGAATGAATGAATGTATGGATGGAAGGATGGATGGATAAGTGGATGAATGGATGGATGAATGGATGGATGGGTGGATGGATGGATGGATAAGTGGATGGATGGATGGATGGATGGATGAATGGATAAGTGGATGAATGGATGGATGGATGGATGGATGGATGGATGGGTGGATGGATGGATGGATGGATGGGTGGATGGATGGATGGATGGATGGATGGATGGATGGGTGGGTGGGTGGATAGGTGGGTTGTATGGAGTAAAAGATAAGTAAAATAATTGGATGAAAAAATGAATGGATTGATAGAACATTGGTGAATAATAGATTGTAGGTTAAAGCGTGTTGTGAAAATAAAGGATGGATAGATGGATGGAAGAAAAGAAGGATGGATTGATGGATGGATTGAAATGTTGTTAAAGGTGAATGGATGGACTGATTGTTGGGAGGAAGATGAATGTAAGTTGAATAGACTGTTTGATGGGGTAAAGGGTTTAGGGAAATAATGGATGGATGGAGGAAAGAATGGCTTGATACATTTGTAAAAAGCTGTTAGGGGAATTGACGGATTGATTGATGGAGGGATGGTAGATAGAGAAACCAAGTGCCGGATAGGTAAAGAGTTGCTGCTTAGATGGATGGATGGAGGATGGATGAAGGGCCAAATAGATATTGTATAGTGATTGTTAGCACATAAGCAGAACCTGAGTGTGAGATCCTGGAGGTCGGAATAAACAGTGATTATTTGGTGATGGATGGATGGATGGATGGATGGATGGATGGATGGATGGAGGACAGATGGCTCTGTTCTATAGAAGAGGTGTGTAGTTATGATGGCAGATGACTGTAGATCAGTTAAACCTGTATATTTGACCATCTGGACGCTCGCTAACTGCCATCTGTGCTCTGATGATTCATCACCCACTGAGTGGGAATCTGAAATCCTCACCACAAACAATAAGCTCTTTACATAGGCAGAGAAAGTGTGTGTGTGTGTGTGTGTGTGAGTAAAGCAACCTTAATAAGCAGTGTGTTACAGAGACACATCTGTCAAATCTTCAGTAAATCTGCACTCATAATTTATGGTCATTTTGTCCCTTTGGGCCGTCCGTATTCCTTATTCGGTCGCTAGTTCCTGTTATTGTTTCCTCCTATTGGTTTGTACTGTGATGTGTGTGCTTTTGTTTTTATTGGTTGTGATTCCATGGTTTCCTCAAGCAGTCCTCGTGGGTGTGTCTAAATCACATGTCGTGTTGTGTGTGTGTGTGTGTGTGTGTGTGTGTGTGTGTGTGTGTGTGGTTTGGGTGGGGGGGTACTACACTAGCTAGCTATTTTTTTCTACGCGGTAAGATGAAACCGCAACTTTACTTCCAATTTTTCGAGGGAATTTACATTGTCGTAACTAATTTGCATAAAATTGAGACAATCTTAATTGAAACGTAGGTCATGTTAGCTAGCTCGGATCTGTCACAATTCCCGAATCTAAACAGACAGGATATTTATAAGGACTTTCGGATGAGTGCGTTCTCCTGCACATCTCCGGAGTGATGAGATGGAGCTCTGGCAATCGTTCTTCCCTGGAAATCCGTCCGGATGATGGATGGATGGGACTGATGGAACGAGGCGTGAATCGGGGCTCTGGATATCCAGCGTGTTGCTAAGCACATGTCGTAACCCGTGGCACGTTCCGCGCCCTGAATCACGATATACAACTTACTCCAGACCACCGGAGAACATGCGACAGGTTACCATGACAACGACTCACGGTTCAGCTTTCTCATGTAAATGATGCTGTTTCTCACTCGTTAACTATGTCTGGGGGTCTGGCATGTCAAAATGTGTGTGTGTGTGTGTGTGTGTGTGTGTGTGTGTGTGTGTGTGTGAGTATGACATGAAAGCACAAGCCAATACACCTGGGTTTATCCGGTGTGAAGGTATGATGAAAGCCGCAGGTCAGAGAAGGACAAAGACGTTCTTATATGCTCCTGCTTGATCTTTGACCTCAGAGGAAATGACACTGTCCCTCATATAGGGGTTTTAATTAAAGTGAAAGTGATATCCGTGCAGGAATGTATGGAGAGATGGAGGGAGAGAGAGAAGGAGAGAGAGAAGGACAGAGAATAAAAGCGTATTGATGCCGTTTATTCTTCAGAAAGATTCCTATAGTTAATAATGCTTCAGTGGATCCAGTGGATTCCTGTTGGAATGAAACGATTATTTTTGTTCTTCTACACTATACCACACGCTGTTGTATCACACGTCTTTGGATAAAGAAGAAATTCCTTTACACTCAAACCTGTTCCAGCATGACAGTGACCCTGTGCACAAATCCAGAACATCTCCATGAAGATCTGCTTTCTATGGGTTGGAAGACGTGAAAGATCTCCTGCGATAGAGCTTCAACTTCAAAGAACTTTGAGATGAATGTTTCACACTGACTGCACCCCCAGGCCTCCTCACCTCACCTTCATCACTACCTGACTTCACTAACACCCTTGTAGCTGAATGAATCTCCACAAACATCTAGTGGAACATCTTCCCAGAAGAGTGGAGCTTATTATAACAGTACAGAGGGACTACATGTGGAATCTTATGCTCAGGTGTCCACAAACATTTGGTCGTATATTATAAACATAATTGTGGCAATTTTGGTGCTAAAAATTAAATCCGGACCAACATTAGTCTGTTTCTGTTTCTCGCTTCAGTATGTGTGTGTGTGTGTGTGTGTGTGTGTGTGTGTGTGTGTGTGTGTGTGTGTGTCTCAGGCACCCGTCATGCCCGCTCTTATCTTCATTAGCAGCTTGGTGGTGTTTTTCTCTGTGTGTGTGTGTGTGTGTGTGTGTGTGTGTTTGTGTGTGTGTGTGGAGGCCTGCACAAGGTCAGCCGTTCACACATTAATTTCATGACAAGCGTGTAAGCGTCGTGACACAGTCGTTCTGGGCGTGGCCTCGGCTCGAGGAGATAAGCGTGAGGAGACGTGAGGGGATTTTATTTATATGTGTGTGTGTGTGTGTGGGGGTTGTCTTGCACCATGTTATATAACAGTGTGAGATTTGGAGAAACATCTAGAACGTTCCTGCTATAAAGACTCCACTCTGCTCCACTGCAGAACTAATACAGTCTTCAGCAACTGTCTCACTGTCCACGTGTCTTTCTCTACTTCTGTCTGTCTCACTCTCCATGTGTCTTTCTCTACTTCTGTCTGTCTCACTGTCTGTCTTACTGTCCACGTGTCTTTCTCTACTTCTGTCTGTCTTACTTTGTCTGTCTCACTATCCATGGGTCTTTCTCTACTTCTGTCTGTCTCACTGTTTGTTCTGTCTCATTATCCACGTGTCTTTCTCTACTTCTGTCTGTCTCACTGTCTGTCTGTCTCACTGTCCACATGTCTTTCTCTACTTCTGTCTGTCTTACTTTGTCTGTCTCACTATCCATGTGTCTTTCTCTACTTCTGTCTGTCTCACTTTCTGTCTGTCTAACTGTCCACGTGTCTTTCTCTACATCTGTCTGTCTTACTATGTCTGTCTCACTATTCATGTGTCTTTCTCTACTTCTGTCTGTCTCACTGTCTATCTGTCTTACTATCAATCTCTCACTCTCTCACTGTTCATGCATCTGTCTGTCTGTCTGTCTGATTGTCTGTCTGCCTGTCTGTCTCACATTATATGTTTCTGTCTCACTTTTTTGTTTGTCTCACTGTCTATGTGTCTGTCTGTGTTATTAATATATGACCGTGTGTGTCTGTCATTCTCTCTGTGTGTTTGTCTTTCTGTCTGCTAATCTTAATGTCCATGTTCTACATATATCTGTCCCACTGTCTGTCTCACTCACTACTCTTTCTCTCTCTCTCTCTCTCTCTCTCTCTCTCTCTCTCTCTCTCACTCTCTTACTCTCTCTCTCTCTCTCTCTCTCTCTCTCTCTCTCTCTCTCTTCTCTCTCTCTCTCTCTCTCTCTCTCTCTCTCTCTCTCTCTCTCTCTCTCTCTCTCTCGTTGTTTTTCTCATCTCTCGTCTCACTCTCACATTTCCCTGCTGTGAAATTAACAGGGAGCTCTCGTGTTGTCTTCTCTGTCCAAAATCCTCCCACTCTCTCTTACACACACACACACACACACACACACACACACACACACTATAAACTGGTGTTGAGGATTTCACATTGCTGTGTGTGTGTGTGTGTGTGTGTGTGTGTGTGTGTGTGTGTGTGTGTGTGTGTGTATATATGTGTATGTATATGTGTGTGTGTGTGTGCTTTCTGTACATTTCGTTCACTAACACAATAAGAAACAGATTGGACGCACAGTAAACCTTCATCAGCAGAGTTGTTACACCATTGACCTGCTGTCCTGTTTTTCACTGTAGTCTAGTAAAGGTCAGCCTCACACACACACACACACACACACACACACACACACACACACACAGTGGGGGATTAAAAGCATTGCACTTTGCAGTATTGTGATTTTGTTCCTGAGTGCCACATGACACAGATTTATTTGCTGAGGCTGACTGTGTGTGTGTGTGTGTGTGTGTGTGTGTGTGTGTGTGTGTGTGTGTGTGTGTGTGTGTGTGTGTGTGTGGGCGTGTGTATGGCAACATGTCACCCACTGTGTTGTAGCCTGTTTGGGTCAGTGATGTTGCTCTGGTTTTGGAAAGTTGTTAGTAAGACATTTCACACACACACACACACACACACACACACACACACACACACAGAAGGAACACACGGTGGCAAATAAGACAAATTTTAGGTAGGCGAGGTGAGGAGGCCTGGGGTGCAGTTAACGTTCACATGTTTAATAAGGTTGGAGCTCTACAGCAGGAGATCATCCACACTTCCAACCCATGGAAAGCAGATCTTCGTGAAGATGTTCTGGCTTTGTGCACAGGTGCATTGTCATGTTGGACATGTTTGAAGAAAAAATGTCATGCTCCTGCATCCAAAGACGTCCTACACAGTTGTGTATCTCCAACTTTATGCTACAGTTTGTCGAAGAACCACATTGACTGCAACAGTCAGGTGTCCAAATACCTTTGGCCATGCAGTGTACATTCATTTCATTCCCATGCTGAACAGATAAACCACCATCACCATGCTTCATCCTGCTGTAGGAATGCTGCTTATATAACATTGTGATGTAGAAGTGTGTGTGTGTGTGTGTGTGTGTGTGTGTGTGTGTGTGTGTGTGTGTGAGGTCTCTGAGATGCAGTGAGATATTTTTAACACCCTGTTTCTTTCCATCTTTACTTACATCACACAGGCGTGTGGGAGAGAACATCCGCCTTCCACCCTGAACTCATGCTGTGTGTGTGTGTGTGTGTGTGTGTGTGTGTGTGTGTGTGTGTGTGTGTGTGTGTGTGTGTGTTTGTGTTACATAATGTCCGATTAAAAATTCAGCCTTGTCAGTGTTGTTGTAAATTTTGTACATTTACAGCCCAGTGGCATTTAGTACTCTGTAAATGGTCTCATTTACATACAGGATTAATGATGCACATATATTAGCATAGTGATGAACCGGTTTACAATATTCCACAGTATAACTGTCTATGGTTATTGGATGTAGTACAGAATGTTTGGAGTAAAGGTAAGAAGGTGAATTAATGAGCATCTGCTGATAACCTGCACATAATTATGTTACTGATTTGGTTTAATAATTAATTAATCAATTTATTTATTTATTTATTTATTTATTTACACCTCAGGAATGCAGGGTTTATTTGTTGTTTTTTTCTGTCACAAAATAGAGAAATAATGATGCAAATCAATTCTGTTAGAATGCAAAATTTAAATAATTAATATTAAATTCATTTAGCTAATTATGTTTAAATGTAGATTGAGTATATTTTTATATTTTGTATAAATTATATTCATTATTCATATATTAAAAAAGAAAAACAGTTTTTTTTAGACCTGCAAAAATGTAACTTTTATTAATAAAAAAATCTAAAATCTATTAACATTATATTTTTAAGAATTATTTATTTTTATATATATATTTTTTTATTTATTTAAAAAATATTAAAAGTAAATTTTATTGA
>NC_060900.1:885600-938100 GCF_014805685.1 Silurus meridionalis | reverse complement strand
TAGTGTAGAGGAGTAGTGTAGGGTATAGTGTAGAGGAGTAGTGTAGGGTATAGTGTATAGTGTACAGGGTGTAGGGTGTAGGGTATAGTGTAGAGGAGTAGTGTAGGGTATAGTGTAGAGGAGTAGGGTACACCCTGTATAGTGTACAGGGTGTAGGGTATAGTGTACAGGGAGTAGGGTGTAGGGTATAGTGTACAGGGTGTAGGGTATAGTGTACAGGGTGTAGGGTATAGTGTACAGGGAGTAGGGTGTAGGGTATAGTGTACAGGGTGTAGGGTATAGTGTACAGGGTGTAGGGTATAGTGTACAGGGTGTAGGGTATAGTGTACAGGGTGTAGGGTATTATGCTGAGGTATTTGTGTCATTAAAATGACAAATTCATAGGCTTGATCAGATTACCCACAATCCTCTGGGGTTTCTATTTCCTGTCTCACTGTGGACCTTTTACATTCTCCTCCTCATCCCTCTCTCTCTCTCTCTCTCTCTCTCTCTCTCTCTCTTCTCTCTCTCTCTCTCCTCAGATTCAGTCTAATTTAGGGAAATTGATCCTGAAGGAGGAGATCGAGAAAGTGACTCAATGCGCAGAAAAACTCGTTCTCTTCCCGACCGCACACCCCCTCACCTCGGTGTGTATCTGTGTGTATCGATGTGTGTGTGTGTGTGTGTGTGTGTGTGCATCCTCATTTGGGTGACATCAAGAGTGTGATTATAGTCATTAAACACTACAGATCACTGGAGAGTGAGAACTAACATGAGCACTGGAGTGTGTGATTATAAGTGATGTCCTTTCTACAGTCATTTAAAGTCATTTGAGGTTATGGAACCAGGAGCTACTGAGCAACTCATAAAATAGCTCAACCTTTGAGATCATCACAGATCTAATACCAGATTCTCCATGCCAGAGCCTTTAAACACTCCAGGAGGTCCAGTGTCCAAACTCCACATGAAGTGGAATCCAATTGGCACTGGTACGTCTCTAGATGGTTCGGGATGTTTGGAGGCATCTACTTCTTTAAAGCTCCATAATCTTCATAAGGTGGGACGTGACTGGAGCTGGAGCAACCTCAGGAAGCCTCGGGATGGGAGAGAAAGAGAAGCAGTGGAGAGGAATTAGCGTAGCTGCTGTTCATGATATTAACAGCAGCTACGCTAATTCCTCTCCACTGCTTCTCTTTCTCTCTCCATCCCGAGGCTTCCTGAGGTTGCTCCAGCTCCAGTCACGAGCTAAATGTGAGAATGTTCTACCACCTTTAGTGGACTTTGCTATTCTAGGAACTACTAAAAGTCCAGAGTTTTGAGATCTCAGGGAGCGTGACGGATTGTAGCGTGTTAGTGTGTCTGTGTGTGTTTATTTGCGTTTGTATGTATGTATGTATGTGTGTTTGTGTGTGTGATGCTCAGTATCTGGTTGTGAAAGTTAAACTCTGTGTTGTTTGTGCAGGAACCAGATCTCCATCGTTCCCCTCATACAGTCGGAGTGGGCTAAGCCGAGTAAGACACACACACACACACACACACACACACACACACACACACACACATACACACATACACAATCTGTCTCTCAGTGTAAACAACAGGATGGCAGGAACTGACATTTTTACATACATTAAACTGTGTGTGTGTGTGTGTGTGTGTGTGTGTGTGTTATAGCTCCAGTCTGCAGAGTTTTCCTCCTCACACAATGATACAGCTAATCACAGTGAGATATTCTATTCTATTTAATTCTATTCTATTCTATAATACTGCTCTTATGTGCTCTTAGTGAAATTATCTTTTGTTTGTCCTTTTCCAGGTTTCCAGGTGAGATATTTTATTATTCTGTTTATTTCTTCTTATCTGCTTTTGCTGCCTGTGTGTTTATTATATTGTGTGTGTGTGTGTGTGTGTGTGTGTGTGTGTGTGTGTGTAGAACGGCGATGCTCAGGGCAGGAGGATGGACAGAGGGAACTCACTGCCCACCATGCTTGAGCAGAAGGTCAGATTTCGACCCGAATACTTAACACACACCAACTACTGAGCACAAACTTTACAAACATACAAACACATGCAGAACATCTGAGGAAATGTTGTGTGTGTGTTGTGTGTGTGTGTGTGTGTGTGTGTGTGTGTGTGTGTGTGTGTTAAAGATTTATCCCTACGAGATGCTCATGGTGACTCATCGAGGCAGAAATAAACTTCCACCAGGAGTGGACAGGACCAGGCTGGAGGTAACACACACACACACACACACACACACACACACACACACACACACACACACACACACACACCTTTTTTGTAATACCTGTAGGGGGCAGCACAGATTAATCTCCTCCCTGTTCCACAGAGACACCTCTCTCCAGAAGAGTTTGAGAATCTGTTCGGCATGACGATGGAGGAGTTCGATCGCCTGTCGCTCTGGAAGAGGAACGAAATGAAGAAAAGGCTCTCGCTCTTCTAACACCATAAACGGGAAAAAACACTCGCGCAATCACAACACATTTGTCTCAAGGAGAACGACATGAGAATCCACCAGCAGGATGAAAAGTCACACACACACACACACACACACACACACACACACACACACACCATGTCTGTATTTGCGATGATGATGGTGATGATGATTTGACACAGATTCATCCCCAGCTCCAGGCGTGTGCTAATCTTCACGTCTTCAAAAAAAAAAAAAAAATCAATACGACATTCCGATAAATTGTTACAAACAATTGTTGGTTGTGGGCGGGGCTAAAATCTGTCCCGTTTTGTAGGCAGCACTCAGGAGGACAGCTATTTCTGACAGAGCTAGCTACGTTATATACAATATATAGCTATTATATAGACGTGTATCTGCTCTGCTCAGTTAACGTTGAGAGGCACAAGCATTTATTTCTCTTCCTGGAATTTTGAATCGGAAGCAGATTTGGACGGAACAGACGAGCGTCTATATTTTACGCATGTTTGCGCAGCGTATACGGTGATATTCCAATCAAGTTAATTTTTTTATTCTATGCAAATTAAGATGAGCTTTATGAAGCAGGAAAATCGAACAAAATCGAACCAAATTTTCTATTGTGACATTTCTACAAAGCAACAAGCTACAAAAGTATCGGTAGCTACACGCCCACAAAAGACACATCATACCGTCCAATCAGATGAATCTTGCAGCTGGAAACAATCGTAACTGATTAAGAGCCAATGAAAAAAGAGCAGAGGTGTGGCTTAAGTCAGCATCACCTTGGGTTAGGGATGTGAATTTTATAAACAGGAAGTTTTGAAAGTGTGTTTTTTAAAAAATGCATCTAAAATCTGATTAGCACTGATCAAGTTAGTTTAGTGATAATAAATAAATAAATAAATAACCGTAAATCATAATTATGATGAGACGGAAACGTAATCCTCCTGGCTTCCTGTTTTTTAATAGATACGAAGTTTCCACAGAGAGCTGAATCGGCCAATCAGAGCGAAGGTGATCTATTTACACGGAATGTATCCGCTTACGATGATGATGGATTGAAAGACGAGCACATGATCAATATCGTCTCCACTCTTAACTCGAAGTGTATTGATCACAAAGCTCCATCCCTTCTCTCTCTCTCTCTCTCTCTCTTTCTCTTCTCCCTTTATTTTGCTGCTAATGCATTATTAAGCACCTTTTCACCGTTAGGTTAGCTCCTCTCTCGTATCTCAGGGCACTAGCGATCATATGAACATGAACTGCTAATGATAAATGAACAATATATATAGTTTGCTAGTTTAGCTAACTACACTTATCAGCAGATGTAGATAATAATAATAATGGCTAATTACTGAGGTGACTTAAACTAGTCAAGTCAAGTTTATTTGTATTGCGCTTTTCACAACAGACATTGTCTCAAAGCAGCTTTACAGAAATCAACAGTCAAGGTGAATTTAAGGTGTGTATTTATCCCTGATGAGCGAGCCATGGCGACTGTGGCAAGGAAAAACTCCCTTAGATGTTATAAGAAATAAACCTTGAGAGGAACCTGACTCAAAAGGGGAACCCATCCTCATTTGGGTGAAACTAGCATGATTGTAAGTCATGAGCCCCATTCGCTTTTATTAGAGGTTTTATTCAGAGGTTTGTTTCAGATCATTTCTTAATTTATATGTATGTTTTGTCGTACTGCTAGATAAGAACTGGCTTTAGATGGTTAGCTAGAGTGCGCTAACCTGACAGGAAGCACATTGTTGTCATAAAAGAGCTGCAGGATGGTAAGATGTCTAGGGTGCAGAGATTTTATATCAATGCTATACTACAAAATATTTCTTGACAGGATTATTTTATATTTATTCTTCTACATCCTGAGAACAGGCTTTAACAGTGAGAAGTGCCTCACCAGTGACACTAGAAAACTAACTCCTGTGAAATATCCTGACTGGAATTTTTGTAATATTATGAAATAGCTTCAAATTTGAGCAAAATGACTAGCATGGGCTACCATGACAGGAATTCTGACAGGAATTTAATTTAAATCCATGACAATCAACTCTGTCTAATGTTAGCTCGTTGGCTAGTTAGAGCTATCTGGTCAAGAAACCTGAGAATTCTAAACTCATATCTCATATAATTTTAAACATCACTGCTAATGTTACCTACCTGGTCATAATAATACTACATCTGCAGATAACAGCTAGCTAGCAATGCTAGCATGCTAATAGTAGTATACCATGTGCTAGCTGCTGAGAGTGATAGCCGGGAAGTTGCTAACTGAAAAATAGCTTTAAGAGTTATATGGATAAGATGAAGATTGATGAGATAAAAGATTGAAAGAATTGATCCTGCTAGCTAGTTTTCCTGCTTAGATAAGCCAATGTGCTCTTATTGTGGAGTATTGGAAAGTCTTTTTTTTCTATTATTCTTTCTCTCTTTCCATCTCAACCTGACAGAAAAAGAGACATTCCACATAAAAACTTTTATCCAGCGCTTTTTTGTTAGTGACAATAGTAACCATAGAGATTAGCATTTTTATTTCAGGAGCAGAATTTAGACATTTAGCAGACAGCCAATCAGATTTCAGAAGCGGGGCTTTTACGGATGAATGATCACATTCCATAGTGTAAATATGATTAATTTTGTAGTTGAATTAACATTTATAAACTGTTTATTAATCAAAGTGTGTGACAGCGTGACGACTTCAACAGCTAAGTATGAGATTAATGAGGAAGATCCAGTTACTGGATAATAATAAGTTAATACTGGATCCCGTTACACATTACTTACACAATGGATCCTGTTACACATCACATACACACTGGATCCTGTAACACATTAATTATACACTGGATCCCTTTACACATTACTTACACACTGGATCCCGTTACACATCACATACACACTGGATCGCGTTACACATCACATACACACAGGATCCTGTTACACATCACATACACACTGGATTTCGTTACACATCAATTACACACTGGATCCCGTTACACATCACATACACACAGGATTTCGTTACACATCAATTACACACTGGATCCTGTTACACGTCACTTACACACTGGATCCCGTTACACATCACTTACACACTGGATCCTGTTACACATCACATACACACAGGATCCTGTTACACATCACATACACACTGGATTTCGTTACACATTAATTACACACTGGATCCTGTTACACATCACATACACACTGGATTTCGTTACACATCACATACACACTGGATCCTGTTAGAATCACTTATAGATTTATCCTTTGTTTCTTTCTTTCTTTCTTTCTTTCTTTCTTTCTTTCTTTCTTTCTTTCTTTCTTTCTTTCTTTCAGGATTGAATGAAAAATAACAAAATAAATGTTGATTGGTTCAGTGAGTGTTTGTTGTAACTAAGACATGATTGTTCTGTTGTTTTTTCTCATAATAAGGAGTTTTATTATCCTGATTTTCTTTAGTAAACCGTTAACAACTTGGATTTATGTTGAATAAAAAGTTTTGGGATTTGACTGTATCCCTGTGTGTGTGTGTGTGTGTGTGTGTGTGTGTGTGTGTGTGTGTCTGTAAGCATTATTAAGAGAGTAAACAGTCGTCTCCTCTGGAGTGATATATATCATGGAACCACCTGCCCAGTCACTGCACCTAAATCCTACTGAACTGCTCTGGGATGAAGAAAAAAAAAATGAAAATCTCCAACTAGTGGAGAACATCTATGGAGAGGTTTACAGAAGACATGGGAAAATATTGCAGCTGAATGTTTGGAGAAATTAACTGTTCAGCTGCTGAGAGTGTGTAAATGATAAGGGAGGATTTTCCAATGAGAATAAAGTTCTGGATATTTATAGTTTTGTGTAAAACCTAAAGGAACATGCATGTGTTTCAAAATCAGACTAGGTGTTTCCACACTTTTTACAGTCACTGTACATATATAAAAATTAAGCCTATTAAATAGAAATAAACACCCAATCCCATGACGCTTTTATATATACTGTATTTGGATTGAAATGATTACTTTCCGGTTTTCTCCACAAGGTGGCGCAGTTGGAGCTGATTTGTGAACAACTGGCACAGATTTGTTTCCAGACCTGATTCCAAATCTTTTTCTGACCCCACGAGGTTACTCTGTGCTGATGTAGAGAGTGAGTCCTGCACTATTTAGTGCCCTAGTTGTTGGTTTGGGAGTGGTCCTGAATGGGAGCCTGTTGTAAAGTGAAAAGAGAGAGAGAGAGAGAGAGAGAGAGAGAGCTGGAAAGTCAGAGACAGAGGGAGTTTTGGAGAACAGAAGTGCACTTAGTTGTGGTGTGTCCTTAAGTCTTCTGTTTGGTTTCTTTAAATGCTGCTGCAGTTGTGATTTGGTATCAGTCGATCCAGGGATGGAGGGATGAACAGAGGGCAAGAAGAAAAGTCTCTCACTGGGGGTTTTAAACAAATACTCATCTTTTTTTCACCTTCCAGAAATGGACAAACAAAAAGGTAAATCTTTTAATCTATAATAATTGACAACACACACACACACACACACACACACACACACACACACACACACTTCTTTCATCTTGTTCATTCATGTACACATCAAAGACACACGCATTGTAACATTGTATCGCTGTGTTTTGCATTGATCTTTATTGGATGCTGCTTTCTGATTATTCAGAAGGAATTGATTAATTATCTACAACAGCAGCCCTAAGATGATCACGTAATCATTCCGTGACACACGTGAACGTGAGTCTCCAGTGTCAGAGGTTAGGCTGTAACTTCTCTGCCATCTTCAGGACAGAGTGTTTATTGCTGCTGGAATGTACAGGTGACTACAAAGGGATAAAAATTGTGGTGATTTCTGTCTGGAGATGCTGCGGTTGCTGTGGTATAAGAGGAATTAAACACGTGAATCTGGCGATAAAACAGACTCTGACACACGACTGCCCCAGCGTTTTATTTGGGAGTAGGGCCCCTAGGTAGCAGCATGTGTGTAGAAGGTTCCATAAGCTCCATAAGACAGCTGTCTTCTTTCATTTGGACAAATGTGAAGGAGTATCAGATGTTTTCTTTACTTAGGAGACAATCCCATAATCCCCTTCACCAGACAGGACGCACACATGAAAGCGTGGGACAACATGGCCGACAAAAGTTCGACCGATTAACAAGCGGAATTTTATTTCATCATATTAACATGGTAAAATCTTAATCAGTTATTACGATGTGTAAATATCTGACTGTCACACGATCCTGATATCGTATCGTCCCGTCTGCTGCCGTCGTCATGGTGAGCAGAATTATGGGATTGTCTCTAAGAAATATGACAACGTTACAATTCGATAGCAAATGTAATCAGGGCGGAGCCAGGGGTGTGGCCTAATGTCTGATACGTTTCGGTTTGTAGGTGAGCTTTACGTGACGTGATGCGTTGCAGACGTGAGACGTGTATGAGATCTGCTGGAGACCACCGTGGAGTCTCAGGAGAGTCTGGAGTTTATTTGTATTAGCGGCTGCTGATAGCCTTCACCATTCAATGGGCCAGTGTGTGTGTGTGTGTGTGTGTGTGTGTGTGTGTGTGTGTACATGTGTGTGTGTACATGTGTGTGTAAGAGAGAGAGCGAACAAGCAGCTGTTGTAAAGAGGCCCTCACACACACACACACACACACAAATACACACACATGCACACACACACACACACACACACACACACACATGCACACTCACACACACTCACATGCCCATATCTGCACACACTCACACATAAAAACACACACGCACATATTCACACACATATACACACATGCATAACTACAAAACACACACAGACACACACACACACACACACACACACATGCACACACACACACACACACACACACACATACACACAATAAAAACACACACAAAACGTACACACACGCACACAAAACACACAACTTTGTGTGTGTGTGTGCAGTCTTCTGTATTAAACTGTTATAAATGACAGACCACAGCAGCAGCAATAATAATAATAATAATAATAATAATAATAATAATAATAATAATAATAGTAATAGTAATAGTAATAAATGAATATTACTAATAATAATAAGATGCATGCGTCCTGGTTTTTATTTCCCAGAATTCCCTGGGGCTCAGGTCGAGTGTCGTGTTTCTCAGCTGTTGTTTGAAGCAGCCGCTGCGTCTGGTTGAGGGATTGTGTAATCCAGGTGCATTGTGGGTCGGCATGTGCTGCGTCTCAGGTCTCCTCTCTTAATCCGGGGACAGGACACGTCTCACCTCCTCACACGTGTCTCACCTCCTCACATTGTCTCACCTCCTCACACGCGTCTCACCTTCTTACAGTGTCTCACCTCCTCACACACGTCTCACCTTCTCACAGTCTCACCTTCTCACACACATCTCACCCCCTTACAGTGTCTTACCTCCTCACACGTCTCACCTCATAAGTGTCTCACCTCCTCACACACGTCTTACCTCCTCACAGTGTTTCACCTTCTACAGTGTCTCACCTCCTCACACACATCCCACTTCCTCACACGTCTCACCTTCTTACAGTGTCTCACCTCCTCACACGTCTCACCTTCTCACAGTCTCACCTTCTCACACATCTCACCCCTTACAGTGTCTTACCTCCTCACGTCTCACCTCATAAGTGTCTCACCTCCTCACACACGTCTTACCTCCTCACAGTGTTTCACCTTCTACAGTGTCTCACCTCCTCACACACATCCCACTTCCTCACACGCGTCTCACCTACTCACACAAGTCTCACCTCCTCACAGTGTCTCACATCCTCACGCATGTTTCACCTCCTCACACGTCTCTCGCTTCCTCTTCATTTACAGATACCACACGCTGTCATTATCACCCACAGAAACCCCACGTGTACTTTTTATTTGTTTTTTATTGTTTGTTGTTGTTTCTTTTGAACTTGTGAATAGAAGATAATATTCGCATCAACACCTCCTGACCTATCACAATCCAGATTCACACACACACACACACACACACACACACACACACACACACACACACATACACAAAACACACGTGTCTGCTCCATTCATTCCTTTTACTGTTTGTTTTTGTGTCCATTCTTCACTCATCTCTCATCTCACCAACAGAGTGGGAGGGTGAGGCATCTGAGCAATGCTTCTGATTGAAGAAACAACGGGAGGGAGAGAGAGAGAGAGAGAGAGAGAGAGAAAGAGAGAGAGAGAGAGAGAGAGAGAGAGAGAGAGAGAGAGAGAGAGAGAGAGAGAGAGAGAAAGAGAGAGAGAGAGAGAGAGAGAGAGAGAGAGAGAGAGAGAGAGAGAGAGAGAGAGAGTAACTGCTGTATAATGAACTCAGCATGAATGGAGCCACTGTGGATTGTTTAAAAACACGACATGAATAAGATCTCACACACACACACACACACACACACACACACACACACACACACACACACTGCGGTTTCTGTAACGTGAGTACATTAAACTGCTGACTGATGCCACAAACAATATTGCTGCAGTCTTTCACCCCTGACCCCTGACCCCTGACCTGCTGTAATGACTATAATTGGGGTTTGTACTTGAGCTTTAACAATTGTAGTTGGAAAAGGAGGGATGAAATGAGGGAAGGATTGAAGGATAAAGTGATGTTAGTCCATGTTGGAATCTCAGCATTATGAACTCTGGGTTACTGATCAGGGGGGTGAAGCCCCACAGCCCACACACTGTCCCTGTTGGGCCCTTGAACAAGGCCCTTAACTCCTAAGGGGCCCCGACCTCTTTTGTACCACGGACTGTTTACACTTGTTTTTCCATGGAACTTGGGGTTTGGTTTTATGTGCAACAATAACACGCATATTATATTACTATTATACATATTAAACGATTTACCAGTGGAAGGCCATTAGGGTCACAGATACACTTACAAGGACATTTACAAGACGGACTTTTGCAGTAAAGCTGGACATTGAGAGGAAAAGTTCCAAAAACACTTCAGAATAGGTTACGATTTTTTATCAAACATTTACTGTATACTTTTGCATTTTCTTTCCTGCAGAATTTGCACAAAAACACAATTTGCCTTGGTTTCAAATCCCAGAGGAAAACCATAATGCACTGAAACAAAAACGCAGGAAACGCCGGGGTGATGTGATGAGGTGAATATCGGTGCTTCTGCTGGAGATGATGTATGTGGAGTGTGTGTTTGGGTGTGTGTGTGTGATGAGGTGAATATCGGTGCTTCTGCTGGAGATGATGTATGTGGAGGTGTGTGTTTGGGTGTGTGTGTGATGAGGTGAATATCGGTGCTTCTGCTGGAGATGATGTATGTGGAGGTGTGTGTTTGGGTGTGTGTGTGTGTGATGAGGTGAATATCGGTGCTTCTGCTGGAGATGATGTATGTGGAGTGTGTGTTTGGGTGTGTGTGTGTGTGTGAGGTGAATATCGGTGCTTCTGCTGGAGATGATGTATGTGGAGGTGTGTGTTTGGGTGTGTGTGTGTGTGATGAGGTGAATATCGCTGCTTCTGCTGGAGATGATGTATGTGGAGAAGCAGTTGTGGCTCCAGTGAAAGGAGACGTGTTGAATTGTGTTCATTGGTTTTGTTGCTTTAGTGATGATGTTCATTGTGACTGTATGAGATCCTGTGTGTGATGCAGCTCTGATCTGCTGCACTTCTCTGTTATACTGATGTTTTTACAGACGTGACGTCATGATGATGGGATTAAGAGGTGGATTGATTCAGGTAGAACATCACTGAAGGCCTCGGGATAAAATGTATAGTTTACTATTAATTTAATTATTACAAATATAATGACAATATAATTCAACTCACCATAAAGCAGAATCAGTGTGAACTTCATTTACTTCAAAAAACTGCAACTGAAACGAAAGCGGGAAATTGGAACATCTGGAAGTTAAATAAAACACCTGCAGACTGTGAAAGTCAGTAACATAAAAAAGGTAAAAAAAAAAAAAAAAAAGTTTTTTGTGTGGTCCGGTACTGAATGATCCACAGCTGGTACCGGGACACGGCCTGGTGATTAGGGACCCCTGCCATAACCCTCTCTGCTGCAAATTATACACACACACCCCTCCCCACCACACACACTCTATACACACACTGTTCCCTGTGTAGTTTGTACAGTTTGTGTGTGTGTGTGTGTGTGTGTGTGTTAGGGCTTTTCTCTGCATCTCTCATGGAATAAACAGTAGAATTCTCACAGGGTTACTGGAGGGCAGGAGCTCTGACACACCCTCAACATTACTGCTCTAACAAACACCACAAACCCTACAGAGATCTCACCAGGAGAGAGGGAGAGGAGGAGAGAGGGAGAGGAGGAGAGAAGAGGCGAGGGGGACAGGAGTAGAGCATAGTAGAGAAAGATTGGAGAGGAGAAATGGTTCATGAAAGGAGAGGAGGAAGGGAGAGGGGGATAGAAGAGGAAGAGAGAAGAAGCAGGTGATGAGAGGAGAGGAAGAGAGACTGGATGAGTTTGTGGGTCAAATGTGGCACAGATGTGGGTAAGATATGAGTCAGATATGGTACAAATGTGGATCAGATATGGTACAGATGTAGATCAAATATGGTACAGATGTGGATTAGATATGGTACAGATGTGGGTCAGATATGGTACAGATGTGGATCAGATATGGTACAGATGTAGATCAGATATGGTACAAATGTGGGTCAGATATGGTACAGATGTGGGTCAGATATGGTACAGATGTGGGTCAGATATGGTACAGATGTGGATCAGATATGGTACAGATGTGGGTCAGATATGGTACAGATGTGGGTCAGATATGGTACAGATGTGGATCAGATATGGTACAGATGTAGATCAGATATGGTACAGATGTGGGTCAGATATGTTACAGATGTAGATCAGATATGGTACAGATGTGGGTCAGATATGGTACAGATGTAGATCAGATATGGTACAGATGTGGATCAGATATGGTACAGATGTAGATCAGATATGGTACAAATGTGGGTCAGATATGGTACAGATGTGGGTCAGATATGGTACAGATGTAGATCAGATATGGTACAAATGTGGGTCAGATATGGTACAGATGTAGATCAGATATGGTA
This sequence comes from Silurus meridionalis, assembly GCF_014805685.1. NCBI lineage: Eukaryota > Metazoa > Chordata > Actinopteri > Siluriformes > Siluridae > Silurus > Silurus meridionalis. Next base: position 925,581 of record NC_060900.1, on the reverse strand, counting down.
CAAATGTGGGTCAGATATGGTACAGATGTGGGTCAGATATGGTACAGATGTAGATCAGATATGGTACAGATGTGGGTCAGATATGGTACAGATGTAGATCAGATATGGTACAGATGTGGATCAGATATGGTACAGATGTAGATCAGATATGGTACAGATGTAGATCAGATATGGTACAAATGTGGGTCAGATATGGTACAGATGTGGGTCAGATATGGTACAGATGTAGATCAGATATGGTACAGATGTGGATCAGATATGGTACAGATGTAGATCAGATATGGTACAGATGTGGGTCTAACGTGTGAAATATGGGTCAGATGTGGATCAGACATGGGGTCCGATATGGGTCAGATATGGTACAGATGTAGGTCAAACGTGTGAGATGTGGGTCAGACGTGGTTCAGATATGGGTCAGATATGGTACAGATGTGGGTCAGATATGGTACAGATGTGGGTCTAACGTGTGTGTTGTCTGATGTTCTCTGTGTAGTTTATTAATGAACTCTGTGTGACTGAACAAAACCTTTTCCTGGTTTCTTCTCGTGTGTTTAAAGCAAACAGGCCTTCAGTGGAGACGGATCTGGCACTCGGGCACTAACGGCTAACGTGCTAAATAAACACACACTCTAACCACATGTCTGTGACTGACACACCAGGGTCTCTCGTTTTTCTTTACTTCCATCTTCCTCTATGTTCAGAGCTTTCCCTCATTTCAACCGGCCGGGTTTCCCCTCCCTCTCTCCAAATACAAACCGAGGAATAAGAACAGGATCCTGCAATCCAATCTCTCGCTCTTTTTCTATCTCTCTCTTTCTCCACATCTCTCTCTGTCTCACTCCGTTCTCTCTCTGTCTCACTCCGGTCTCTTTCTGTCTCACTCCATTCTCTTTCTCTGTCTCACTTCATTCTCTTTCTGTCTCACTTCATTCTCTTTCTCTGTCTCACTCCGTTCTTTCTCTGTCTCACTCCATTCTCTTTCTCTGTCACACTCCGTTCTCTCTCTGTCTCACTCCATTCTCTTTCTCTGTCTCACTCTGTTCTCTCTCTGTCTCACTCTGTTCTCTTTCTGTATCACTTCATTCTCTTTCTCTGTCTTACTCCATTCTCTCTCTGTCTCACTCTGTTCTCTTTCTCTGTCTCCTCCGTTCTCTCTCTGTCTCACTCCGTTCTCTTTCTCTGTCTCACTCTGTTCTCTTTCTGTCTCACTTTATTCTCTTTCTCTGTCTCACTCCATTCTCTCTCTGTCTCACTCTGTTCTCTTTCTCTGTCTCACTCCGTTCTCTCTCTGTCTCACTCCATTCTCTTTCTCTGTCTCACTCCGTTCTCTCTCTCTGTCTCACTCCATTCTCTTTCTCTGTCTCACTCCGTTCTCTCTCTGTCTCATTCTGTTCTCTCTCTGTCTCTTTCCTATCTCTAGTTTTGATTTATTGTTAGTCAGATATTGTGATTACAAAGGAATAAAGCGAGGGGGAGAGAAAGAGAGAGAAAAACAGAGATAGAGGGAGACAGAGACAGACAAAGAGAGAGAGTGAGAGGGAGAGGGGGAGAGAATATGTGATGGAGGAGGAGAAATACCACAACAATTTTACTAATTCTCCTTTACTGTGAAACCCTTTTATCTCAATGTGTGTGTGTATTGTGTGTGTTTGTGTGTGTATATGGTGTGTGTGTGTGTGTGTGTGTGTGTGTGTGTGTGTGTGTGTGTGTGTGTGTGTTACAGACAGTAACTGAACGTGTCGTTTCTTTTGGACGGAGTGTAAACAGAAGCGTCTCTGTGTCTCTAAAATAAGTACAAATGAGAGAAATCTCCTCTTTTTCCGAACGACAGAAAGACGGAGTGAAATCGACCTCCAGTAACCTCCTGAGTCTGAGTCCAGACGAGTTGTCTGCGATTTCGGCGATAAAACTGTATTGTGAGGATTTATCGTGATATCATCCTCATCTTCTTCTTCATCATCTTCATCCTCATCTTCATCACACAACTGATTTATTAGATTTTTTGTTTTGTGTAAATGATTTGATAAAAATTTATTCTTTGTTTGCGGTTTATTTCTGCAGTAATAAGTGAGTGCGACTCTGCAGCAGACCCGTCCCGATCAGTCATAACCCCAGATACGTTTTTGCTCCTCAGTTCTGGCTCGGTTGATTCCGGACCTGCAGGCGTTCCTCCTGGTTCTGGATGGTGAGAACCTCAGCTACATTGCTCAGGCAAAGAAGAAGTCCATCTCAGAGCTTCTGTCCAAACTGCAGGAGAACAGAGACACAGCGGGTGAGTGTGAGCAGAGCATTTACTCCGACTATAAACTGAAAAGTGTAAAACAACTCGAATTAAAAAAAACAGCAAACAGAAATCAATAACTGAGTGAAACATCAAAGGAGTTCCTGATCTCCAGGGTTCAGTCTCCTGTTTCCTGAAAAGACTCAAAAATACACAGGACTTCAGGAGTCGAGTGGTGAGCAACAGACATCATGAGATCTTCCACAAAGCTGCTGTTCCATAACACGGCAGAAAGTTCTGTTAGCGATTAATGGTAAAAATTTTAACACAAAAATTCAGTAATTTAGAGTCTTTGATCTTTAGATTATAAACAGATCTGAGGGAGAGGGAGATGTTCCAGACATTTATCTTCATTTCTAATGCCACTGTTCTTCTTCTTCTTCTTCTTCTTCTTCTTCTTCTTCTTATTATTATTATTATTATTATTTTTATCATTATTATTATCATTATTATTATTTATTGGTGCGTCATCATTGTGTGAGAAGAAAAGAAAAGAGAATAAAAGAAAAGAGAAGAGAAGAGAAGAGAAGAGAAGAGAAGAGAAGAGAAGAGAAAAGAAGAGAAGAGAGATACATTCATATATAAATCTCCAGTAAAACCTTGGAGACAATGAAACACACACTTTTCAAACAATGTGTTCTCACCATCACCATCTTCATCATCTTCATCTTCTTCACCATCATCATCTTCTTTACCATCATCATGAACGTCACCATCATCTTCACCTTCATCATCATCTTCACCTTCATTATCTTCTTCACCATCATCTTCTTTACCATCATCATCATCGTCACCATCTACTTCACCTTCATCATCTTCTTCACCTTCATCATCTTCTTCACCATTATCATCTTCTTCATCTTCTTCACATCATCATCTTCACCTCTTTCAGTTTTTTTATTGTATTTCTTTCATTCTTCCTTCTCTTCATTTTAATGACACATTTTGTAACGAATTCTTTGTGCCACTAAACGTTGCTTTTAATAAAGTCACAGTGCTCTGAAGAACACGTGTGTGTGAAGAACACGTGTGTGAAGCATATGTTAAGTGTGTGTCATGTAGAGGTCAGGCAGAGGTCATATAGAGGTCACAGAGGTCATGTCTAATACTCCAAGTATCCAAAGAGGGTCTCTGCAGTAAAAATTCCTCTGCTGCTGTAAAAAACCTGCTGCTTCATCACACACTCCTTCACATTCCATCTGTCTGCAGAACCTCAGATCATCTGTAGCTTCCTCAAACTTCACGTCTCATTCTATCTCATTTCATTCTCAGGGAAATGATCTGTGTGTTTGTGTTGTTTTATCTAAACCTGAGAAACCTCTAGGTGATTTCTAACAATCGCTCCTGGCTTCTCCTCAAACCGCGAGTCTGAGAGCAGGAATTCTCGCGGCACTGTGTGAGTCAGAGCTCGTTTCCTGAAACCAGAAGAAGGAAAAAACTCTGTACTGCATTGCAGAAGACGTTCAGTCATTCCTGAGGCATGTCATATCCACTGCAGTGCCAAAGAAAAGCCATAGAACATGGAGCTTAGCAAGACGTCACTCTGTGAGAGGAGAGGAGAAAAAAATGAGAATATATGAGAAGAGAAAAGAGGAGAAGGGAAAAGAGAAACAACAGAAGTGGAGAGCAAAGGAGAGGGCAGATAGGAGAGAAGAAAGAGAAGAGAAGAGAGGAGAAAAGGGAGAAAGAGGAGAAAACAAGTAATGATAGGAGGGAAGAGCAGAGAAAGGAAGATAAAAGACAAGAGAAGAGAGTGACAAAATGTGATTAAAGAGAAGAGAAGGTAGAAGATATGAGAGTATGGGAGAAAAGAGAAGAAAATAATACGAGAAAAGAAGGAGTGATAAGAGAGATGCGAGGATAATAGAGAAGACATAAGAAGACAGGAGAAAAAAGAGAGAAAAGAGGAGATGAGAAAATATGAGAATATGGAGAAAAAGAGGAGAAGGGAAAGTTTTTATCTCACCGACTTAGGAATGTCATTATCCTAATTAAAGTGTGTGTGTGTGTGTGTGTGTGTGTGTGTGTGTATGTGTGTGTGTCAGCAGTGGAGGATGCAGAGTACATGATCATGAATTGTCCCTCTGGAGGTGCTGTTAACGACCTCAGACCAAACTCAGGCAGTGATCCGGGTTTGGGTGAAAATCCCGGCTTTACGTGGCCTCGTCGCACGGTAAGTAACGTCACATCATATCACGCCACGTCACTCCACTCCACATCACGTCACGTCATGTCACATAAACGCATATAAACTTAATCTACACTCCAAAAGCAAATGAATCTCCAGCAGAATATTTACATTAACAGCACGACACATTGCAGTTAATAGCGAGCTGACGGTTTAATGATCACACCAGGCTTAGCGTATGGAGCTAGCTAATGTTCTGATAGCAGCACTACTAGAGAACATGCTAGCTATTGGTAAAGCGTATAGCTAACGCTAGTCATCTAGCTACTTTTTGAAGATGAGGGAGGGGGTGTATGTGATATTTAGAGAAAATCTTTTGCTGTAGGTCAACAAACCTAGAAATAAATTTGACTTGTTGGCATCCAAAATCGTATTCAATCACGTGAACAATGAACACCTTAATGTGTATATTATGATTAGCCTGGAGCACACCGCACTAGCGTGCTGATGCTATAAAACCACAATAATAGTGCGGTTTAGATTCCAAGGGAAGGGAAAATGTGTCATAGGAGGATTTTTAGAGGCTCTGTTCCAGCGCTGGTCTTAGAGCAGAACATTTCACCCGTCAGCCTCTTTGTCCTCCACCTCACCTCATACTCGACACCTCCTGAAAACATCAGGGCTCATCAAGGGCGACTTCCAGTCGGTCAGAAATGTCAAAAATGTGTTCTTGTGGAATTTGGCTGGATCGTTGCATTATTGTGTCACTGTCGAGATTCGGCTCGACAATGAGCACCTTTATCACGGAACATTCCAGACTTTCTCCTCGCTCGGATCCAGTGAGGAGCAACGAAAGAGCACGGTACGCAGGAGAGGAATAGAACCTTCTGAACCATATTTCCTTTGGCCTCAGGTTCAGTGAAGGGGGCGTGGCCTTTTAATGAAGTGGGTGTGGTATGTTACTGATAGTGATGGGAAGATTGGATCATTTTAGTGACTCGGTTCTTCAAACCTCATTCATCAAAATGATCGAATCTTTTTTTTTATTGATTTTGTTTCTTTGATCAGAAATAAAATGCTACATGATCAATAAACAGATTCTCAACATGTCTAAATACACCAACTTTACCTATCGTTCCAATAATAACATTTTTTTTATTTAAGTTTTGTCCTATTAGTGTTACCTGTATTATTTATGATGCAGGAAAAGCATTAAAGCGACTAGCAATAATGTAGATAGGAGCGCGGTATGACTAGCTTGCTAGCTAACCGGTTAATTTGCGTTTTGTATTAAATTAGCAGCTTCAATTTAATCCTGGTGCATTATGGGTAACCCAGACGGTTTCCCTGGTAACGTATGAGGTAAGACTGGAGCTTCTGTTTGAACAGATTTTATTTGCGTAGTGGTTTAGTAAAAACTATTTGTGAATGTTAAAATTTGGGACGTAGCCGTTAAGTCTTTAGATTCGATCTTATGTTCTTCTTTCTAGCAAGAACACCATCTCGAGAAGGATTGTGGCGTTTGAGACGGAACCTGTGTGTATTTTTGGGGACGTTCATGTGCATGTGTGTGTATTTTAGGACACACTGGTTCTGTAGCAGTAATGACAGACCTGAATTTGCGTGTGCGTGTGTGTGTGTGTGTGTGTGTGTGTGTGTGTGTTGTGGGTTTTACTGTATACGGCTTGTACTGATGCTGTGTTGTGGTCGGCCAATCCGAGGTTAGAAGGCGGCGGCTTGGATCGGCATTGTGTTGTGGTCGGGCGTTTCAGAGTTTCCCATCTGCAGTGAGGCCTCAGTGTGGATGCACTAGCTCGTCTCACCCAAGGCTCGGGCAGGAGGTCAGAGGTCAAACCCTGCCCAGTAACCAAGACCTTTCAAGTGGCCTACCGCAGATAAATAAGAGTTAGAGTGTGTGTGTGTGTGTGAGAAAGTGTGTGTCAATGGGATTCTTTAAAATTCTTTAAGGGTTTTTGAGACTTTCCTTTTATTCACCTCACATATGCGTTCATTTCAGTAGTTCTGCCCTGAAGCTACAATTCAACTGGAATTAATGTCATGGTCGCTAGCAGCTAACTAACAATTTCTGCACCACTTGATAGAAAATATTACAGGACTGTTTGCTTTTGTTGATCACCAGAAGTTAGATACTAAATAACTAACTAACTAACTAGTTAACACCACATGACATCTTCACATAAATAGTTTAGCTTGGCTAGCTGTTTTTCTATCCTGCAAATAATATCTAAATGAGTGAAAACATTCACGAAATTCAGATCTAGCGTTAGATCCTTGACGGACCCACCAGAGGCGACAGTCTGAAATAACTTGAGAGGAATCAGACTCACAGCTCAGATTAGCAGTGTTTAATTCAAGTCTGATTTTCTCCTATAATGCGTTAGATGTGAATTTTTCCATGATTGTGTGAACGCAAAAATCTGATTAAACTGATCAAAAACCAGACCTGAAAAACTTTCACACACGGTCCCATAAATAGAGGTGAGACGTAAGCAAGAACCCATTAGATGTTTTTCCTGCTTCACCTGTGATAAAGTACATCAACACCAGATATTCAGATTGTGTAGAATGATGGGAAATTAGAGATTCAAGAGGTGATGTCAAAAGATTTGGAGACTCGCTCTGTTTAGAAGAAAGTACTTTATTTTTCTACATTTTCACATGATCACCTTTAAAATAGTCCTCTTGGACAGCAATACAGCGCCCCCAGTGTTCTTCTGGAACGTGTCCTGCAAGTCTTTTTAAAGCGTGTCAAGCATCTTCTGCGATACGCACCAGATCTTTGCAATGGTGTCAAAACACCAAGCAAGCTTTATCTTTGGGAAGAGGGCCGCAGGAGCCAAATCTGGTGAAAAGTGTGGTTGTGGAAGTGAGATTATGTTGTTGAAGCTCATGTGCTCAGTGCTAGAGGGTGCTCATGCTTTTGACACACTGACTTATGAAGGACGGTGTTCCCTGTGACTGTGCGTGCAGCCTCGTGCTGCCATCTGTTGGCATGTTACAAGACTAGTCTCAAAACATTTTGATATCAGCTTATACTCAATATTTAGGCAGCAAAACTAAAAGGACCAAAAAAACTAAAAAACTAAACCTGTTCAAGAACAGATACAGGTATCCTGTGAATGTTGTCACCAAAAACAGCTCTCAGGAAAGACAGATCCAATCCGATCAAAAACCGAGATAGCAGCAGGAGATAGAAACAGACACATCAGCTTTATAGCGTGTGGGGAAAACCACACACTTGATATGATAGGATCGGTTGATTTGAGGAATCGTTTGTGAAATGAGTCATCAGTAAACACACTGTTTGAGTCATAATGGATTGGGAAAATCCAATTTGCTATTGAGATGATGCTAAAACCACCACCTGGAAAGTTCTAGAAGACTTCACCATTTATTCGAGGAGATTTATCAGATCTACCGAAGTGTAGCAGATACTTACTGTTTTAGGACAGCGATTCTGAAGGTTCTCTTTCGACCATAAAATGAGATTGAAGAAATAAAGATACAGAACTTATGTATGCTAGCAACTGACGATTGGCTGTAGTTTAACATTGTTAGATCGCATTTACGGACAATTAAAAAATGTAGCAACAATGAAAACAAGATCAAATTGACCAAAAGATCAACATTTACCTCAGATTACCTCGTATTTACACTAAACATTAGCCACTAACTGAATGGTTTGAGCCACATATAGAGTCAGAAGGTGCAAAATTGCAGAAGAACCTCACAAATGTTGTGAACATCATGAGTGTGAACGGTAGGAAAGGAATCTTTTTTGTAAATACACTGGTGATGAAGTCACTTGTGATGGCGCCATGAAGGACATGCCCACGTTTGGTAGAGTGTGTGTATGTTTTTGTATGTGTGCTCTGAGAATAAAGTTCTTGGCTGTAAATTTCTTCCACGGCTTCAAGAAAGTTTTAAAAAAGTGCAGGATGTGAAGAGGAGGAACTTTATCTCAGAGAGGAAGTGCTGTGTTTATCTACGACGTCCATCTTAAAGGCTGAGAATCGTAATCCTATTGGTGGAAAGGAGAGGAAGTGGACGTTTTGCATGGTCAATTATGTCTGTCTACGTGATGGAGGGTAGAGAGGCACTTGTGATGGAGTGATAATGTGATGGAGTGATAGAACTCCCACTCATGGGGGGTGGGAGGGGGAAGGAAGTCAGATGGCTTGAGTCGGACTTTCAGAGACGATGAGGTCAGTGCAAAGCTCGAAGCGAGCAGACAGAACGATCTTCTCATCTCCTTCCATCCTTCCATCCTCCAGCATCTCTCCATCCTTCCAGACAGGACACGAATGGGACATGGCTCTTTTGATCTCCGCTGCAGATATGTATCTGAGGAACGAACTGCACATAAAGTACTCCTCCCTAAATGCCAAGAATGAAAACATGTAGAAGATCAAAAGGGAAGGAATAAATTCATAACACCAAAAGCAAAAAAAAAAAACCTCCCAGTTCTTACACTGGAGAAATCGAGGAGACAAGGAGATAAACACGTGACGTAGCGTTTCTCAGTATTCTCAAATACGTCTCGGACTTTACACAAATTTAGATTTTGGATGTTTAGAGTTTTTTATCTGTCACCGTTAAATTCCCTCACTCGTGTCGTTGGCACAGTGGCCTGATTACATCACACGTGTGAAGAGAGTGGATGTGAGTGAGGAAACTCGGCCAGCACAGACGTCTACACACGCTCAGACACTGAGACAGTTTGGGTTCCTGTAGATCAGGGGTCCCAAACTTTTTTCTGTGAGGGCCATATCATTTTTCCTTTCTTTAATGGGGGTTGATCTGTAGCAGAAAACGCCATGGGCTTGAGTGACCACCAGTGTTATTGTGGAGATTTTATTATGATTGAATTATGTGTAGAGCAGACCTTGTGGTAGAAATGCTATCTGGAACAGTGGCCTCCAAAAGGTCACTGGGTTTTTGAGGACACAATGACCTTGAACAGCTGAACAACCTTCATGTTTGGTCAGAAGGATGTTGTAGTTTTTAACTCCCAGTTAATTGCTTTTTACTAGATAACAGTTTGGGAGGAAGACGTTCGTCATCCAACATGTTCTGTGTACATGAGTTAAGAGATGGTATGAATGGTTTGTGATATTCTGGAAAGCTCTCTCTCTCTCTCTCTCTCTCTTTTTCCATCTCTCTTTCATTCTTTCCCCAGAGAGCTGCACCAATTACTGTTTGAACTCCTGATCTTCTGTAGATAGGGCATCGCCTTGGACAATTGAGCTGCCTGGAAGTTCAAAAGAATGTTTGAAATACCAGCTTGTTTTTCTGTATGTTTATGTTTATGGATGTTTATGGTGTATCTTCATCATGGATGAGTGTGTGGGTGGTCATCGTGGATGACAGAATGATGGTTTCATTAACGTATGTAATGGTATAAATTCTTGTGTGTTTCCTCAGTCTGTGGGTCCCGAGGTTCCTCCACGACCTCCTTATGGGTTGGAGGAAGATGAGGACTGTTATGAGGAGGCGGAGCCTTTTATTCCTGCCACTCAGTCTACAGGTTATTACACAGACCAATACAAACAGCACAGATCTCCCTAACCTTATTTACATACAGACCATTCAGTACATAGCAGCAGTTCAGTATTTTATCCCATTAACATGATGAATTAAGTACTGACTAGTTTACACGTCTCATCTCTTTCAGTATTGACTAGTTTATGTGTCTCATCTCTTTCAGTACTGACTAGTTTACACGTCTCATCTCTTTCAGTACTGACTATTTTACATGAGTACTGGCTAGTTTACACGTCTCGACTCTTTCACTATTGACTAGTTTACACGTCTCATCTCTTTCAGTACTGGCTAGTTTACACGTCTCATCTCTTTCAGCGCTGGCTATTTTACACGAGTACTGACTAGTTTACACGTCTCATCTCTTTCAGTACTGGCTAGTTTACACGTCTCGACTCTTTCAGTACTGGCTAGTTTACACGTCTCATCTCTTTCAGTACTGGCTAGTTTACACGTCTCATCTCTTTCAGTACTGGCTAGTTTACACGAGTACTGGCTAGTTTACACGTCTCATCTCTTTCAGTACTGGCTAGTTTACACGAGTACTGGCTAGTTTACACGTCTCATCTCTTTCAGTACTGACTAGTTTACACGAGTACTGACTAGTTTACACGTCTCATCTCTTTCAGCTCTGGCTAGTTTACACGTCTCATCTCTTTCAGTACTGGCTAGTTTACACGTCTCATCTCTTTCAGTACTGGCTAGTTTACACGTCTCATCTCTTTCAGTACTGGCTAGTTTACACGTCTCGACTCTTTCAGTACTGGCTAGTTTACACGTCTTGTTTAATTAAATACTGGCTAGTTTACAGATCACGTCTCTTACTAATCACCAGTTTACACGTCTCATCTCGTTGAGTACCAGTTAGTTTGATTTCTTGATTTCATCTCCTCAGAAAAACTGGACTCAGAGAGCAGTCATTATGAGTCGTATGGTGAGGAAGATGAGGATGTCCCTGTGGACAGAGCTCACTACATTCATTGTGGCTCGTCTCAGCCCTGTCTGCGTCCCGTCCCTGAGTCGCGGCTCTGCGAGTACCTGTGGAGGAAGAAGTGGCTCAACCATTGGACGCGTCAGCTCTGCATTATTAAACACAACTCGCTTCTGGTAAGGTGGAAGCTCTGCAAGAACACCTCATTAGAAACATCTAGTAGATATATTGGTTTGAGTTGCGAGATTACTGAATAAAAAAACGTATTTGTGTTTTTTGTCTTGAAGTGTTTTAAGTGCGCTAAAGATCTCCAACCTCAGCTGGAGATGGAGCTGATGGGTTGCCAGGTTGTGTACAAGTCCAAACGCAATAAGAAGATGCAGTACAAGCTGAAGGTAGTGGGCAGATCCGACACGCTCATTCTGGGCTTCGAGAGCTGCAGCCAGGCAGAGGAATGGAGAAAGGTCTGGTTCTTCTTTCATTACAGCTACTCACCTGCTCATGTGTCTTGTTTCTCACGTGTTGTCTCCAAAAATCCATATAATCGATTGTACTTATATTATCATTATTTATAAAGCCTTTATATATATATATATATATATATGTGTGTGTGTCTCAACTATGTCTCATTGTTTCGTCCTCAGGTCATTGAGGAGCTTAGCGGCTCTTCATACAGCGACCCGGAGTCCATGGGTTCTTCCTACATCCTGAAGAGTGAAAGACTGGATTCTTGCAGGGTAATAATAATAATAATAATAATAATAATAATAATAATAATAATAATAACAATAACAATAATAATAATAAAAATAATTAATCAAATAATCAAATAATTATAATAATTATTATAAAAACAACAATAAAAATAATAATAATAATAATAATAATTACAGTAATTCATGATATTTTTACGGCCCCTGTTGCTGTGTGTCTGTAGTCGAGCTCAGTCCTCCACACCGACTCGGATGAGGAGATCATCTCTGCTCCATCTTCTGCTCTCAGCAGCACAGAGATGAAAAACTATAAGGACAGAGGTATTTTATATCACTCCTTTATAAACTCTCTATAGATTATTATTACTGTTTATTATAAAGACAGCTGTGTGATCATTGTGTGTGTGTGTGTGTGTGTGTGTGTGTGTGGGGCAGGGTACCTGAATGTATTGATGAATTATCAGTGGCAGACTCTGTGGTGTCGTGTGGAGGCCGGAGTTCTGAACCTGTTCAGTGACGAAAGCTGTGAAGTGACGCCGCAGTACACGGTGCAGCTCAGGGGCAGCGAGATTCGACCCGATACCACTCACACACACACACACCGCATCACTATCCTACAGCATGGAGACCCGGTAGCTGTCCTAGAGGTACACACACACACACACACACACACACACACACACACACCGCATCACTATCCTACAGCATGGAGACCCGGTAGCTGTCCTGAGGTACACACACACACACACACACACACACACACACACACACGCATCACTATCCTACAGCATGGAGACCCGGTAGCTGTCCTAGAGGTACACACTCACACACACACACACACTCGCACACACACACACACACACACACACACACACACACACACACACACACACACACATCACTATCCTACAGCATAGAGACCCGGTGGCTGTCCTAGAGGTACACCCTCACACACACTCACACACATTCTCACACACACACACACACACACACACACACACACACACACACACACATATTTTATGTTGTGGAGTGTGTAAAAATCTGTGTATAATTCAGTGTGTGTGTGTGTGTGTGTGTGTGTGTGTGTGTGTGTGTTAGGCGAGCTGTTTGAATGATAAAGAGCAGTGGGTCCAGCTCCTGCTGGATGGGAGCTCCACTGATGTTCTATCTTCTAATAAGCACAACAGTCACGAGTCGCTTAGGTATTCACACACACACACACACACACACACACACACACACACACACACACACACACACACACACACTTTCCTAAATGTTTTTTTTCCGAATCCATCTCCATGTTTTCTTCAGTGGCCTGAAGACGCGGACGCTCCCCAATGCCAACATGTACATGGACGACCCCTTTCAGCAGCTCAGTAGTTCAGTTCGAGAATCTCCAATCTACTGCAACACGTCTGACCTGGAGCACATGGTACGGTCCAGAGTAGGGGGTTTGAATGAGAATGATGTCTAATATATATAATTGTAGCTATTACGAATACTGTGTGCAGTTGTAACTAGTTGTTGTTGTGCTACAATGGTACGATCCAGAGTAAGGGGGTTCTCGGGGCTTGGTCTCCGGGGGAAAATGTGTGGTTGGGGTAAATATCTGCCACCTAGAAGTCATTGTGTTTACACAGGTCTGTTATGTGAAGTTTGCTACTTGAGTTTTGCACTGGAGCTACATCGCTAACACGTAGCCTCCAGTTTAGTGCTATTCAGTATCATATCACACCATTTCCATATCAAAACATTTTAAAACATCAAGACATATATATTTCTGCACACACACACACACACACACACACACACACGTTACCTTTACTTTTTCAGTTTCAGAAATCCCACTCTGGTGTTAAAGGAGGGTCCGATTCTGTTGACTACAGCAACTGCGACATCTTCAGAAGCAACAGTGAGTCAAACTGGGGAGAATTTATATTCCTAAAAAAATGCTATTTATCGATTTAGTGCACGTTATTGACGCATGCTTGTCTCTTTTCCAGCACAAATGATTGTAGTAATGATAATAATTTGTGTTTTCTTTCATGCTCTCGTGCATCACCGTAGTGCTTTCATGCCACATGTCCATGCTGCTTTGCATAACTTACGGTTAAAGTCTTCTTTGTTGCGTTTAATATAAAATGCCTTGAATGATTTGGGACACACACTTTTCCCTGCTGCCGGTTGACTTGTACTTTGCGCCATTTTGCAAGTGTATGTTACTGTCACGCTAACACTCAACTTCAGCAGCCGATAACAGCATTGATAATTAATCAATAACAGCATTGATAATTAATCGATAACAGCATTGATAATTAATCGATAACAGCATTGATAATTAATCGATAACAGCATTCATTCACAAAGAATTAAATTATTGATTATTATCTATATTGACGATTAGATGTTGCAGCCTGGTGTAGAATGTAATTTGACTAGTTGTATAAAAGAATAGGATTTAATTGTAAGTAACAAAATCATAGTATACTAGTAACTGTAGTGTGTGTGTGTGTGTGTGTGTGTGTGTGTGTGTGTGTGTGTGTGTGTATGTAGTAATGTACAGTATGGAGTAATACTGAGTGAAATACTGATTGGTCAAGAAAGTATGAATGCACACACATGCGCACAAACATGCGCACACACACACACACATGCACACACTCAAGCGTTTGGTTTCTCCTGCACACTCCCAGACATGAAACTACCCATTAACTTTTTGTGGTTTCGGTCAGAGTGGATAGATGTGATTTGCTGCACATATGCTCTCTCTCTCAAACACACACACACACACACACACACACACACTGATTTATTCATTATTCCTACCCCAAATTTCCAGTCTCTCTGTGAGCAGAAACTGATAGAGTCTGAGAATATCCACAAAATTAGGAGGAATCTGTTTACTGCATTACCATACACACATACACACACGCACACACACACGCGCACACACACACACACACACACACACACACACACACACACACACACACACACACACACACACACACACACACATAGAGAAGGAAACTCCTGTTTCTGAACTATAGTTTGTTTTGACCACTTCTAACCAAAGCCCTGCCCCCACTAACCAAAGCCCCGCCCCCAACATTGGAAGGTGGAATTGTAGCAGGATGATGGTGCTGATGTTTTATTGTGTGTGTGTGTGTGTGTGTGTTTTAGATAAGAAAGTGTGTGAGGTGGAGCGCAGTGTCCAGAAGCTGCAGCTTGCTGGAAAACGGTTGCCGGTGAGATCAGGGTCTGAGATCAACCTCGTCACCGTGGGGGCAAAGCCGTCCAAACGCTCATCCTTCAGACAGTCGCTGCTGCCCTTCTCAGACCGAACACCGGTAACGTGTCACTTTCATCTTATTACAACATAACGATTAATAACACACATTTACACACTTACACGATGATCGTCCATGTGGAGAGGTTTTATGGAAGGAAGGAGTCTCCAGTCCTAGAGATAAAGCTGTATAACCACACAACGCGTTTACTGATGTCATAACACTCAGTTACACTATTACACACAAACACGCGTGACAGAAAAAGCGAAACGTTTCCGCGTGACAGTTTATGTTGTAATGCAGTGACATCTAGCGGGCACAGTGCGACACTGCAGCCTTAAAACACCCGAATGTTTTCCAAAAAAATTAATTTTATCAGTTGCTGTAAAACCGCTCCGTGTGTGTGTGTGAAGTGTGTGTTTATACACACAACCATCCGTTTTACTGAGTATAAATCAGTTATATGAGTGTGTCTGCGGCGAAATTTCATTATTGAATGAAAAGAAAACGTGTAAATATGACGTAATAACTGTTATTGTTAAAATATGTTACGTAAAAAAAAAAGAGGTCCACATGAGTGTGTGTGTGTGTGTGTGTGTGTGTGTGTGAGAGAGTATGTGTGTGTGTGTGAGAGAGAGAGTGTTTAAATGTGATATAGAGTGTGTTTTTGTGTACTCATTGGCAGCAGGAATGAAGGTCATTTCCTCGTAGATAAGAGTGTTTTTGGTCTCAGAGGGCGCTATAGAGGCAGTTAGAGCTGTACGAT
Organism: Silurus meridionalis; assembly: GCF_014805685.1. NCBI lineage: Eukaryota > Metazoa > Chordata > Actinopteri > Siluriformes > Siluridae > Silurus > Silurus meridionalis. The sequence goes on along the minus strand of NC_060900.1, from coordinate 909,904 downwards.
GTGACTGAAATCTCACGATATATAATACCACGATACATTTCAATAATACATGACATATAAACTGTTTTTTTTTTTACAGTACAGTATATCAGTTCATCAACCAGATGTATTATTTATTTATTTATCTATTTATTTCTTAATTTATCTATCAATCTATTTAAATTAATAACTTTATCGATTTATCTGCACGAATTTATTTAAAGCTTTGTTATAAAAATAAAATAATGATGTTATGTTGTGCCATCCTTCCTCTTTCTCCTGGTCTCTTTCCCTTCATCTTTCTCTCTCTCTCTGTCCTAAGGGAGGGTTTCTGACTCCTCTACTGCGTAGAACAGCTTCTGCTAAACTCTCTCTGAGACGTTCTCCCTCCACTCTGCTCATCGAACATGGACAAGTGTTTCACAGGAGAAAGGTTCGCTCAAAACCAGTTTCAATTTAATAGATTTCATTTTATCATCACCAACATCACCACCATCATCACCAACACCACCACCACCATCCTCACCATCATCATCTTCCTTAACACCATCATCATCACCACCATCATCACCAACACTACCACCAACCCCATTATCACCGTCACCAGCACCACCACCATCACCAACACCACCATTATCATCAACACCATCATCACCACCACCACCATCATCACCAACATCACCACCATCATCACCAACACCACCACCACCACCACCATCCTCACCATCATCATCTTCCTTAACACCATCATCATCACCACCATCATCACCAACACTACCACCAACCCCATTATCACCGTCCCCAGCACCACCACCATCACCAACACCACCATTATCATCAACACCATCATCACCACCACCACCACCATCATCACCAACATCACCACCATCATCACCAACACCACCACCACCACCACCATCCTCACCATCATCATCTTCCTTAACACCATCATCATCACCACCATCATCACCAACACTACCACCAACCCCATTATCACCGTCCCCAGCACCACCACCATCACCAACACCACCATTATCATCAACACCATCATCACCACCACCACCACCATCACCAACATCACCACCATCATCACCAACACCACCACCACCATCCTCACCATCATCATCTTCCTTAACACCATCATCATCACCACCATCATCACCAACACTACCACCAACCCCATTATCACCGTCCCCAGCACCACCACCATCACCAACACCACCATTATCATCAACACCATCATCACCACCACCACCACCATCATCACCAACACCACCACCACCATCATCACCAGCACCACCACTATCATCATCATTGTCATCACCACCACCATCATCATCTCATCACCACCACCCCTATCATCATTATTACCACCACCACAACCATCATCTCATCACCATCACCACCACAATCATCATCATCACTATCATAGTTTTTGATTGTTCTGTTCTCTTGGTTTTCTGTCACGCTGTTTCTTCTTTACTTGTTTTTGCAGGAGTGGGAAACGAAGGCTTCGGCTTGATCTCGACTTTTCCTCCTCACCGTCCACATTCCTGTCCTCTTATTATTAATATTATTATTATTATTATTATTATGATGATGATTATTATTATTATTACGATGATGATTAATTGCACTGAGGTGATGATAATTATGATGATGATGATGATGATGATGATGTTATTGTGAGCATGTGGATCGTGCATATTTTTCTAAATCTTTTTATAAACATTTTTGGTACTTTTTTGTCCTGATTATTTTCCATTTTTACACATGTTCTGGATTTATTTGATCCTAAATCTCACACACTGTAAAGTTTTACCCATAAAGAGATCCGTACCCTCCACTGACCCCGTACCCTCCGCTAACCCCGTACCCTCCACTGACCCCGTACCCTCCACTGACCCCGTACCCTCCGTTAACCTCGTACCCTCCACTGACCCCGTACCCTCCGTTAACCTCGTACCCTCCACTGACCCCGTACCCTCCACTGACCCCGTACCCTCCGTTAACCTCGTACCCTCCACTGACCCCGTACCCTCCGTTAACCTCGTACCCTCCACTGACCCCGTACCCTCCACTGACCCCGTACCCTCCGTTAACCTCGTACCTCCACTGACCCCGTACCCTCCGTTAACCTCGTACCCTCCACTGACCCCGTACCCTCTGTTAACCTTGTACCCTCCACTGACCCCGTACCCTCCGCTGACCCCGTACCCTCCACTGACCCCGTACCCTCCGTTAACCTCGGAACCTCCACTGACCCCGTACCCTCCGTTAACCTCGTACCCTCCACTGACCCCGTACCCTCCGTTAACCTCGGAACCTCCACTGACCCCGTACCCTCCACTGACCCCGTACCGTCCGTTAACCTCGGACCCTCCACTGACCCCGTACCCTCCGTTAACCTCGGACCCTCCACTGACCCCATACCCTCCGCTAACCCCATACCCTACGCTAACCTCGTACCCTGCGTTAACCTCGTACCCTCTGTGCTAACTCAGTACCGCTGCAGCACTTTAATGAAGTGCTCTAATTATTCTTTTTTTTATCCTTTCGTGTATTGATGCACGGCATCGTGTGTCCGTGTAGGATGTTTTTGATAAATGTGTGTGTTTTTGTAAAATTGTGTGTATTATGTATAACTGTGGAATGATGATGATTTTATTGGTGACATTTGTATAATAAATAAACCAGTTTTGTAAAAAGAACTTCTGTTTGTGATCATTTCTTTCTTGAGACATTTCTATATTTATCATTTTAAAAGAAACAAAACCTTTTTCTCGAATGTTAGACTTAACTAACAAACTAGATAAGGAATGTACATTGTCTCATGCTAGCTAACGTCGCTAATGTTAGCCAGTGGTTGGTGGTTTGGTTGATGTTAATATTAGCCCACTAGCTCCCAGTAATATTTGGATTAATATCAGTAGTAGTATCACTGGGAGTAATAATAGTAATAACAGTACTGGGGTTATTATTAATAGTAGTAGTGATCAGGAAGGAGCACAAGTGTTGGTAGTAAAAGTACAAGTGAAAGTACCAAGAGACTGAGAGTTGAAGGAGTAGAAGCCAGAATATTTGTAATTGTAGTATTAGGGCTAGTATTAGTACTACATGTAGTAATATAGTGAGATGTGGAGTATCAGTAGTAGTGATAGGGGAGTTTTTGTTGAGCACTAGTAGTAGTAATAGTGAAAACACTGGCAGTAATATTAGTAGTAGCAGTAGGAAGTGGCACATGTGCAGTATTAATAGTAATAGTTATTATCAGTAGTAGTAAATGTGATGAAGAGAGTAATATTATTGGTAGTAGAAAAAGTAATGAGACTAGTAGCAGCCTGAGAATTAATCAGTGGTAGATGAAGGACACAAAGCATGTAGTCGAGTTAAAGTAGAGACACTCACTGGACACTAGTGTCCCTTTAAACTATCACTTGAGTAAAAGTACAAAAGTATTTGCTTTCGAATCTACTTAAGTATCCAAAGATATAATGTAGAAAGTTCCTATTATCATTTTTGTCACAAGACTCTTCACTTAATCAACTCAGTTTATGTGAAGATACTACAACTGCAGTGGTAGTATCAGGAGGAGGAAAAGAGGAGGATAAGTAATAGAAGTAGTGGACTACTAGACTACTCATTACTGGAAGAGATAGCTCAGTGGATGAGGCATTAGACTCTGGCTTAAATACAAAATGTAGTAAGAGGATTATTAACAGTAGGAGGATGAAGAATAATAAATACTGTATATAAAAATCAGGGTTGGGTGTAATATCACACTTCGACCACCAGGTTGCGGTAAATTCTCTCAGGTAAATTTGCAACCGTGTCGCAGGTAAACGCGACCAATCCACTGCCCAATCCCAAATATTCAATTACTCAATACACATATACACTATCAAGGGCACTACTACCGACTTCATCCTGCTATAAAGTGCACTTCATCTCTGGGACAAAGCTGCTGTCTTGTTATTTTGGATTGAACCCAGATCCTGTCCCTACTTCCGGCTTTCCACTGCGGGTTTCAGTGCGACACTTAAAAAAAACAACAAGCAGAGAAAAAAGCAGGTCTTTTACCCCCTTGGTGTTGTTTATAAGCGTTCATAAAGGGAACAGCACGTGACACACCACCACCTGAGTGAAGTGATCACGTGTTTGTTTTAGATTATTGTTTTCATTATAAACGAAGTTTGGCTGCAAAACAGACGGACCAGGGCTTTAGTGCAAATAAAGATCTAGTGCACTTGGTAGGGCGCAAGGGCTTTGGGTGTGTTGAACTTTGTAGTGCACCTATGTAGGGGGGTAGGGATACATTTGGATGGAGGCACTGTTCCAAAAACAGGAGAGGAAGAAATGAGGGAAAGGAAAGGAAGGAAGTGTGAGATGAACATTACAGGTAGGACGACGCAGGAGGAACATCCGCCTCGCTGAACTTTCCCCAGGGATCTGTACTCCTCCATCCTGAGCTGAAGTTCTGCACTGGGAATTATGGAATAACTGGAGCTTGTGTGAAACTGGATAAGTTTTTTTTCTCCTGCTGTCAGTTTAGTTGTTTTTTTTTTCATTTCGGAGCTGAAACACTGAAGACTCCAGCAGGCAAGTGCAACATTTCCTCTGTTACAAAGTAACAAGATGTTTCCGAGCTCAGACTTCACACACGCCGCTTTCTTTCAACTCCGAAATCAAAAACACGCATGTTTATTATTTTTTTATTTTTTTATTAATCCAGCTGATGTTTATTTGAAGCTGAAACCCGCTTTGTGTTTGTTTGTTTGTTTGTTTGTTTGTGTTTATTTGCGCCGTTTGAGTTGCGCGGCGTCTGATGCGCTTTGACTCCGAATTACAAACTTACAATAAAATCTCAATTCGAATAAATAAATAAATAAATAAATAAATAAAAAAAAATCCGTTCTTTCCTTTCTTTCAAATGTTTTCCTCAGAATCTCTCAGAAGCACGAAGTCGGAAAAATGTGACCTTTTATAATAAACTCTTTTCATTTGGATTCATGAGCAGAATAACATGAATATCGGGGAAATAATTGACTGATTGAATGATTATGAAGTCGAGGCGAAGGAGTTACATGGCTCCAGGCAGGTGAAAGTCCAAAATAAACACAAAGAAAGAAAAAGGGAATTGTGTGTCAATGAGCTCGTTCAGTTTAATGGAAATGGGAATTTCCGGTCAGATGTTTTTTCTCGGGAATGTTGGGGGTCTCTCGGTGAAGCAGTCATGGGAAACTAGCAGGAGGCTTTTATTTCTCTTATTAGTGTAATTATCAATGTTCCACATCTCCAGCTAATGAAGGAACTAAGCTAACCTTCTAACTCAGTGCCAACCAGTTCAGCTCTACTAGAACACAGGAACCTCCAGAACCTGCTGTCAGCAGCTTTCTGCTTTCACTTCATTTAAATCCTGGAAATTTCTAAACGTTTTCAGGTGGGAAAATTTTCTTTATGACGTCATAAAGCATCCAATTAAAATCGTTAGTGATTTATGATGTAGAAGCTCCGCTCTGAACATGTGCTTTGTTGAGATTTGTTTCGAACTTTCGAGAGATTCATAATGAATATTTTGATGTTAAATCTGATTTTAAACACTGGAAGTGTATTTTCTCAGACTGGAGGTGTTTTATCACTTTTGTGAGGAGGTGTGATGACATCAGAATGATGTGATCGAGCTGCAGATTCACTCTGTTACTTCTCGTGGTGCACAGATCGTTTCCTTCTGAATTCTGGAACTCTGTTTAGATAAGATGCATATGTTCCTGACTCCTGACACACTCACATCCAGAAAACACTCCTGAGCTGTTCTGTACACTGTTACCACTGCTGCCACCCCCAATAAAACTAATACTACCCCTGTTACCACTGCTGCCACCCCCAATAATACTAATACTACCCCTGTTACCACTACTGCCACCCCTATACTACTAATACTACTCCTGTTACCACTACTGCCACCCCCAATTCTACTAATACTACCCCTGTTACCACTGCTGCCACCCCCAATAATACTAATACTACCCCTGTTACCACTACTGCAACCCCAATACTACTAATACTACCCCTGTTGCCACCACTGCCACCCCAATACTACTAATACTGCCTCTGTTACCACTGCTGCCACCCCAATACTACTAATACTACCTCTTTTACCACTGCTGCCACCCCCAATACTACTAATACTACCCCTGTTACCACTGCTGCCACCCCCAATACTACTAATACTACCCCTGTTACCACTACTGCCACCCCCATTACTACTAATACCCCTGTTACCACTACTGCCACCCCTAATAATACTAATACTACCCCTGTTGCCACTGCCACCCCAATAATACTACTACTACCCTGTTACCACTACTGCCACCCCATTACTACTAATACTACCCCTGTTACCACTACTGCCACCCCAATACTACTAATACTACCCTGTTACCACTGCTGCCACCCCAATACTACTAATACTACCCTGTTACCCCTACTGCCACCCCCAATAATACTAATACTACCCCTACTGCCACCCCAATAATACTAATACTGCCCTGTTACCACTGCTGCCACCCCAATACTACTAATACTACCCCTGTTACCACCACTGCCACCCCAGTACTACTAATACTACCCTGTTACCACTGCTGCCACCCCATACTACTAATACTGCCCTGTTACCCCTACTGCCACCCCAATAATACTAATACTACCCCTACTGCCACCCCAATAATACTAATACTACCCCTGTTGCCACTACTGCACCCCAATACTACTAATACTACCCCTGTTACCACTGCTGCCCCCAATACTACTACTACCCCTGTTGCCACTGCTGCCACCCCAATAATACTAATGCTACCCTGTTGCCACTGTTGCCACCCCAATAATACTACTACTACCCCTGTTGCCACTGTTGCCACCCCAATACTACTAATGCTACCCTGTTGCCACTACTGCCACCCCAATACTACTAATGCTACCCTGTTGCCACTGCTGCCCCCAATACTACTAATACTACCCCTGTTACCCCTACTGCCACCCCAATAATACTAATACTGCCCTACTGCCACCCCAATAATACTAATACTGCCCTGTTACCACTGCTGCCACCCCAATACTACTAATACTACCCCTGTTACCACCACTGCCACCCCAGTACTACTAATACTACCCTGTTACCACTGCTGCCACCCCATACTACTAATACTGCCCTGTTACCCCTACTGCCACCCCAATAATACTAATACTACCCCTACTGCCACCCCAATAATACTAATACTACCCCTGTTGCCACTACTGCACCCCAATACTACTAATACTACCCCTGTTACCACTGCTGCCCCAATACTACTACTACCCCTGTTGCCACTGCTGCCACCCCAATAATACTAATGCTACCCTGTTGCCACTGTTGCCACCCCAATAATACTACTACTACCCCTGTTGCCACTGTTGCCACCCCAATACTACTAATGCTACCCTGTTGCCACTACTGCCACCCCAATACTACTAATGCTACCCTGTTGCCACTGCTGCCCCAATACTACTAATACTACCCCTGTTACCCCTACTGCCACCCCAATAATACTAATACTGCCCTACTGCCACCCCAATAATGCTAATGCTACCCCTGTTACCACTGCTGCCACCCCAATGCTACTAATACTACCCCTGTTACCACTGCTGCCACCCCAATAATACTACTACTGCCCTGTTACCACTGCTGCCAGCCTAATAATACTAATACTGCCCCTCTTACCACTACTGCCACCCCAATAATGCTAATACTACCCCTGTTACCACTACTGCCACCCTCAATAATGCTAATACTGCCCTGTTGCCACTACTGCCACCCCAATACTACTAATGCTACCCCTGTTACCACTGCCACCCCAATACTAATACTACCCTGTTACCTCTGCCACCCCAATGCTACTAATACTACCCCTGTTACCACTACTGCCACCCCAATAATACTAATACTACCCCTGTTACCACTACTGCCACCCCAATAATGCTAATACTACCCTGTTACCACTACTGCCACCCCAATAATACTAATACTACCCCTGTTGCCACTGCTGCCCCAATACTACTAATACTACCCCTGTTGCCCCTATTGCCACCCCATACTACTAATACTACCCTGTTACCACTACTGCCACCCCATACTACTAATACTACCCTGTTACCACTACTGCCACCCCAATAATACTAATACTACCCTTGTTACCTCTACTGCCACCCCAATAATACTAATACTACCCCTGTTACCTCTACTGCCACCCCCCAATAATACTAATACTACCCCTGTTACCTCTACTACCACCCCCCAATACTACTAATACTACCCCTGTTACCATTACTGCCACCATTCTGTGACTGTTTGTCTGTGTGTCTGTCTGCATGTGTGTGGTTTGTCTGGATCTTTGTGTGCATGTGTGTGTGTGTGTGTGTGTGTGTGTGTGTGTGTGTGTTGCACGTCAATGTTTGCAGAACTGCTTTTGTACTTGAGGATTGCATATATTTTTATGCTGCACAGAACTGGCCAAACCAGCATCTCTTTTTCACTCACACACACACACACACACACACACACACACAGAGTCAGTGAGGCTTTTATGTGTTTTACAAAGTCAGCTCCTGTCCACATAGGTCCACCTGACGATAATCTTACCTGCTTTTAGCTAATTCCTTGTGTGTTCCTCAGGATTAGATTACATGAGAATCGATTCTACAGATTTGTACATTAGGTAACAGATGTTTGAGATGTATCCGTGAGGAAGAAGAGCTTTAGAATCACAGATGTGGACAGAATCTGGTCAAGCCCCACCTTCACAACACACAGAAAGGAAGTGTGATGTTCTCGAAGTTGGCACTTCCTGGAGTTAAGCAGACTTGTGCAGTGTTTCTGAAGTCCTGCAAACCAACATTTACTTCATGATCAGCAGAAATCATTATTATAATCAGAAAAAAGTAACCAGTTTGTAAATGACCTGAAGATCCTCCTGATATAATTCTTCTGAGATTGCAGCAGTTTGCTGACTTTGACTTTATTCAACTTTATTAAACAGCATCATATTACACTGCTTAATCAAAAGTATTGGGACAGCTGACTTCTCCAGCTAGATGTGGTTCTTCTCCAAATTTCACTTGAACTAGGAGACCCAAACCAGTTCCATGAAGATCTGCTTTACATGGGTTGGAGTGGAAGATCTCCTGCTATAGAGCTTTGATGTCAACACCTTTGTGATGAATGTGAACACTGTCTACACCCCAGGCCTCCTCACCTCACCTACATCAGTATCTGACTTTACTCACACCCTTGTGGCTGAAAGAATCTCCACAAAATCTAGTGAAACATCTTCCCTGAAGAGTGATGGAAAATGTGGAATGGGATGTTTAGAAAGCACATACCAATCTTATGGCCAGGTGTCCACAAACTATTTTTATTAATTTCTAAATGTTTTTAGCTAATGAGTTTGTGTTCTTTAGTTCCCCGGGTTGTTTCTGCCTGCTGACTTGCTTTATTCTTAATTATTTACTTTGTTAACCTTCCAGATGCCGTCATTATTTTATTACCTGATTAGATGGTTACTTGTGTGTTGGTGGTGTAAGTGAAAGCATGAGGAGCATTTAAGGAACCAAAAAGTTCAGTTTACAGAATGAAACATAAGATTTGATATGAGGAGACAACGAGTGAAACGGAGTACAAAAAGCAAAAGGAGCAAAACAATGCAGCATGGAGACAACAGGATACCCTGAGGAACAGTGATGGGTTTCCGATTTTTGCAGTTAATGAATGTGAGCTCTATACTTTTAAACGCACTGTGAACAGGTGAGTTAGAACACTGGATTTGCTTCAGGATCTACACCTGGATCTGCTCCAGGCACAACTCCAGATCTGTCTAATACCTGCTCTGTGATCTGTCTAAAATCTGCTCTGGGATCTGTCTTATATCTGCTCCTGGATCTGCTCTGGGATCTGTCTAATATTTGCTCCGGGGTCTGCTCCGGGATCTTCTTTGGGATCTGTCTAATATCTGCTCTGGGATCTGCTCTTTGTGGAATCATGGTGCACAGAGGTGCTGGACCACTTTAAACCTTCGTACCTTTAGCGAGCAGCTGAGGCTGACACACAGTTTCAGGTGTTTCACCGTGATGCTCCTCAGATTTCTGTTAACCCTTGCTTTACCAGTTCCTTCCCATTAGATGTTGAGTTTGTTCATTCAGTGTTTAATAAGTGGCAGTAAAGATGTAGGATATTTACAGAGAATTCCAGACGGTTGAATTATCTGAGTAAAGTACGTGTTTATGATTTGGCACTGGACCACAGTGATTATTCCAATCAAGATCAAAGTTACACCAGATAAAGTAAGTGGCTGTTGCTGTTAGTTACTGATCACCTCAGGTTCAGGGGCCTGATTACTGGGTGGAATTGTGACTTGACCTGTAGTAACCTTTTTTTATTCAGGGCTTCTGTGGCTATTTAGTTACTTTGTGACTTTATCTTTTTGCGTGTCTGTACGGTTACTTTCTGACTTTCCTTCTAGTTTACTCTGTGAACTTCCTGCTTGGTTACTTTGTGACTGACTTACTGTTACTTTTTCTCTTGCATTCTTGTTTCATTTAGGACTTGATTACTTGGATATTTTGGAAAATACAAGCTGGGTGACCTTGTGTCTACTCAAATACTTTGTGACCATGATTTTCTTCATGATGACTTTTCTTTTTTGTGACTAAGTTTGTTACTTTGTTACTTTATTTTTTGACTTGTGTACTCAGTAACTTTGTGATGTATTTGTTTACTGTGTAACTTTCCTTTCTGCTTGAACACTAGGTCTATTGGTGACTTGTGTACTCAGTTACTTTGTGACTTCTGACTTTGTGACTTGTGTAATTTACTTTGTGACTTGTGTACTTTGACTTGTGTACTCAGTAACTTTGTGACTTGTGGACTTTACTTTGTGACTTGTGGACTTTGTGACTTGTGGACTTTGTGACTTGTGGACTTTGTGACTTTGTGACTTGTGTACTCAGTAACATTGTGACCTGTGGACTTTGTGACTTGTGGACTTTGTGACTTGTGGACTTTGTGACTTGTGGACTCAGTAACATTGTGACCTGTGTACTTTGTGACCTGTGTACTCAGTAACGTTGTGACTTGTGTACTCTGTGACGTTGTGACTTGTGTAATTTGTGACTTGTGGACTTTGTGACTTGTGTACTCTGTGACGTTGTGACTTGTGTAATTTGTGACTTGTGTACTCAGTAACGTTGTGACTTGTGTTTGAATACTTGGTCTCTTGGTGACTTACTTTGCCTGTCTGCTCAGTTACATTCTGACTTTCCTTCTTGTTCCATTGTGATTTTTTTAGTCTGTTTGTTCTCTCAGTATCTACTCTACTTTGAGTTACTTCTATAAATTGAAACCCACATTAAAATCATTAACCATTCATCCATTTTAAAACAAAAAAGTGATTTTATCTGTACGACCTGAATAGAGTAGGAGATCTGCAAATCGAGCTCTGAAGGAAACATCTTCACTTCGCTGAAAAGAAAACTGACAGCAGCTGACAAACTTATTACCTTAATATAAAGTTTGAAAGTAAATCTGTATATCGTTACATGTTGATAGAAAAGAAGTTGTGTGTGTGTGTGTGTGTGTGTGTGTGTGTGTGTAGCCTGCTGGATCTTACTCTGCATGTTTAACATTCCAGCTGCGCAAAGGCGTTTCCTGTTGAAGACCGAGTTCCTCCAGCGCACCCTGGCCATCTCTCTCTTTCTCTTTCTCTCTCTCTCTCTGTCTTTAAAGCTTTTTTGTCTCTTTCTGTTGTTCCTTGCGTTCACTTGTTCGTTCGCAGCTTCAATTACACCCAGGCCACTGGTATCGAGTGTTTCAGATCGGGCGTCTGTACGTGTAGGTCAGCCTCATCGCTGAGGGACGTTTGTGTCTTTGGATTTGCATGTTTGCATGAGTCCACAGGTGTGTGTGTGTGTGTTTGCACGTCACAAGCTTATGTTTAACAGCGGCTGTGATATGATACGGGTGGAGAATCCATCCGGTTAGTTGTGATTATCACTCAACAAGTGTGTGTGTGTTTGTGTGTGTGTGGAGGCTATTTAAGCTCTGGAAGCCATAGCTGTGATAACATTGACACTGACCTCCCACTTTATCTATCTACCCCCCTCCATCTTTCTTTCATCAGAACCTGACTCCGCCCCTCCTCTGTGATATGACATCATCCAGCGGTTGCCATAGAAACCAGGGCTCCACTGCAGACAGTTGACAGCCAGGCAGGTGAGTTGTTATTACCGGATCAAGAAACTGCAGGCGAGGCACGATTAGCTAATTACACAGGCTAGTCCATAGAGAGTGTGTGTGTGTGTGTGTGTGTGTGTGTGTGTGTAAGAGAGCTTCGGGGGAACGTAAATCTGATAGTACACTCGTGTGCACTTGATACTATGAGACTTCCAGATTGGCATGAGGACTGCATCCTGTTTCACCCTGTGTGTGTGTGTGTGTGTGTGTGTGTGTGTGTGTGTGTGTTTATAGTCAGTGGTACACGTAATGTAGTGCTGGTGTATCCTCATGATAAGTCATGGTGATTTAAAGCGCTCTCTCGGACACACACACACACACACACACACACACACACACAGTCTGATTAATGGTGTGCTAGTAAAACAGTTCTGTGGTACTTGTGTATCTGCAGAGTCAAAGTCCAGAGAGTGCTGTGTTTCCCCTCACACACTCTCACTCACTCGCACACACACACACACACACACACACACACACACACACACACACACACACACACACACACACAGAGTCCTCTTATATAATAATTGTGCTGTGTTATTTGGGTGTAGTAAGCTCCTCTCTCACACTTGGCAATGTTTGCTGTTTTGAGTGCCAGGATTTCTCCAGATGGCTCAGATTATATTTCTCAGACATCGGTATTTCCAGAATAACAGTCTCCTCTTATTGGTTGGATGTGGAGACGATATTGTGTAATGGAATGATGGTAAACAACTTGGATGTTCTGTAAGGAGGTTACCAGTCCATGGTTCAAAACAAAAATGGTTTTACGTGGGTTCTGAATCTTTAAATCGAGGTGTTCTGAGGTGTTCCTCTTGTGTCTCAGGTGCAGCGATGGCGACCCAGGTGGAGCTCGAGCCTGGAATGGTGAGCAGCCGTCTGCATTTGAGTCCTTTGACTGACTCAAGTAATAAAAACCTCATGGAGGATTCGTCCATCATCAGTTCAGACCACAAGAAACCAACCCCTGCCCCCAAACCGAGACTTACCCCAAAACCTTTTGCCGTGCAGAGAAGTACCACGATACGACCCATTACTGCTCCCAGACCTCAAACCAAACCCAAACCGGAGCTGTTCTTCAAACCTGAGCCACTAAGTAAACCCAAACCAGGTGAAAGGACTAAACCAACTTCTTCACCAGGGAGCTCTTCTGAGGCTAAACCAGAACCTGTTTCTCCTTCTCCTCCTAATGATTCTGGTAAACTTAAGGCAAGTGACACAGCAGGTGTTATACGAAGAACAGATGTAGGACCTTCTGCATCTTCAACAAAACCTTCAGAATTGTCTTCTCGACCCAAAACTGGTGGCTCTCTTACCCGAGCAAAGTCCATGGGCTTTCTTGGTAATGTTGGCTTGGAAGAGGAATTGTGTAATAAAGGTGATGAGGTGGTTCGTCGTCCTCATGAAACAAGAAGTTCCAGGCCAAGGCCGGTGTCAGCCATTTTCCTGCCGGAGGCCACCTCAGCTTCCACGTCTACCCCACCTCGGGTGGAGAGGCGACCACTTCCTAGTGATCTCACTGCCAAGTTCGAGCCCTTCATTCAAAGACCATCTTTGACTGGGGAGAGCAAGGAGAACACGCCGACGACACCCAGCCCCGAAGGTGAAGTTCGGAGAGGAGAGAAAGACCAGACGGAATTGGACAGAGGCGTTTGGAAGAAGGACATAGAAGGGCCGGATGCAAAGCGCTTGGAGAGGACAGGAAGCAGCATAAAGAGGAGGATTAGTCTTCTTTTGGACTCGTCATCGTCCACGTTTTCGCTTCCTGCCCCACGAGGAACCGAGCCTCGTTCTCCGGCACCAGCGATTGTAGACACAGACGGAGCTGTCGGAGTGAAACAGCGAATCAAAGAGCTGACCGAGGACTTCTCCGCCCCACCGACACCACCCCAGAAACCACAGGTTAAGCCCCGCCCACTTCCAACAGATAAAACAAAACGGTATGTTTTTTTCTTCAACTATTAAACAGAAGATACAGTATGAACAAATACAGAAACCAACATATGGTGGGGTTTATTTGTGGACGATCTTTTATAGGTGTCCACAAATGGCATCTTGCCATGCATGCAGAATATTTGGAATTAAGAGCTTAAAGAATGTTCATAATGTTCTGACATGTGGCTCATGTTACAGTGCTTTTTATCTGTCTATATTCACATATCTTGTTTTTGCAAGTTGGTTGCTGTTTTCATTTAGGTTTCAGCAGCTGTAAAACGGTTACTATAGAAACGATAACCTATCAGAACGAGCGCATTAATAAATCAAAACCAGCGATTAACAGAGCTGCTGTTCCAGAGAAAGAATCAAAACCTTCTAACCAAAACTGTAAAACTCAGCAGGCAGCCATGCATGTGAGTGTAAGAGTAACATTAGTTTTGTTTGCAGCTTTGCGTCCGATGCCGAGAGCACGAGCTCCAGCGAGCTTAAAGGTGTCCAGACGGGAGCTGAGGAACTCGGCAAAAAGGTGATAACTTCCTTCCAACATGGTCGGCAACAAAACCAAAAAATTACATCACAAAGATCAAACTTTTCAAATACGCCGTGTTTTTCATGTCCAAAGATTTAAGCTTCAGAGCTACTAGGATTCAGTAATGCTAACACGCTAACATGCTAAAAGCAAATGACCTCCAGTTTAGCATCATTCCCCAGAATCTTTCTGCATATGAGTAATTCTGGAGTTCTGAATGCTTCTATAATTAGAAATATAAAGTAAACAAATCTGGTCGGTTTGTGGGGAGCGTATCTGGTATCTGATTAGCCATGCTAATCCAGAGGCTTGAAGCTTCCACTGCTTGTTGGCTACATTAGCCTTTTAGCCTTAGCCCCAAACGAAGCCTGTCGCAGCTGATGGCCTGCTCTCGCCGTTAACAGGAAATAGTGGAGATTTCTCTTTGGATACTTTGAATGAACAAATATAGATTAAAGAAACTATCTGACCACCATTTTAGTATTCCTCTAATCAAAACCGTGCCGAGTGCGCTGATAACAGGGACTCGCCTGCTGTAACGCCATGTGAAGGTCAGCGGGAAGGATAACGTCGCTCTCGCGTCTGATTCTCACCGTCTCTGAATTCACACCATCTAGTGGAATTTTTACTAATGCGATCACAAATGTTAGCTTCTCATCAGATTCTCCATCCAATCAAACACTATCAAACCCTGAAGTGCCCCGCCCCCCAACGCTATAAAATATCCCTTGCTGTAGTTATTATTGAGCTTGATAAAAAAAAAATTGTGCTTCATTAGAAAAACTACTTTTTTTTAAGTAAGTGCTTTTTCAATAATTTATTTCCATTTAGCGACATCAAATCAGTTGCTTCCAGGAAGTTTATCATTTGTTTTTTTTAATATTTATAACAGTATATTTTATTACAATTTTAATCCCACAGATGAAGATGAAAGAATAATTGAAGGACGACCAGGTTATTAATTGCATTTATTTTGATAATTTATTTTTGTCTGAATGTTTAAACCATTTTCTTCTGAACTTTTCACCTTGTTCTCACGTGTTCCATTTGCATTTTCTTGACCTTTTAATTTCCATGTTGTTTTTTTCTCTCATTCTTTTATTTGTTTTTTGTTTTTAATGAGAAAATCATTTTCCATCACCAAATGAAATTTACTGTACGTAAACCCGGATCTCCGTCTCTCCATCAACCGTTTATTTAAATCTGAGTTTTTCTATTTATAGTTGTGAAAAATGTTCCCAGGAAGCTCTCGCACCACGACAGAGTACCAACCTGAAAAGTCAAACTGTAACTGACCTCAGTCTTGGCTTGTGTTTTGTGTTGGGGGGAAAAAAAAAAAAAACAAGCAGATGAGGAAAGAAAGGAATACAAACAGGTTGGACTAATTTGTAAAAAAGCAGCATTGATGTCATAGAGGTGTGGTGCAGAACAGGTGTGTAACCCGAGCTGAGTTGAGTCATATTCTGGAAAAGACCAACCAAAAAAAAAAGAGGAGGTAAAGGTTAATCAGAGAGAGACAGAGAGAGACAGAGACAGAGAGACAGAGAGACAGAGACAGACAGAGAGAGAGAGAGAGAGAGAGAGAGAGAGAGAGAGAGAGAGAGACCATGGAGGCTTTGATAGAGCAGCTTTTGGAGCTCTACCTCAGTACACACACATTTCTTTTTCAAGCACCAAAGCACATTATTTCAGGGTTTTTTTTGTTCTTCTGCCTTTGATCTTCTTTACATCTACGTTCACGTGATGACTGAGCATCTCTTTATATCTCGTTTGAATACTCATTTCCATAGCTCTCCTGCACGCCTTCATTTTAATAAAAGGACACACTGCTGGTTTGACTCGTGGTTTCTCGAGGCTGGTTTCGTGAAAATGACCTTTGCAAGAAGTTCACGGTAGAAGAACCTGAACATGAGAACCCACAGATCAGAGTTTCTTTTACATTTAAGGCATTTAGCAGACGCCTTTATCCAGAGCGATCGTGGGTTAAGGGATTTGAACTTGTGATCTTCCAATCCAAAGTCCAATGTTTCAACCACTGAGCTCCACGTCCTCTTTCAGTGGTGACAAACGTTTCTTTGACATGGTTTTCTGCAAGATGTACTTATTTATTCTGTGCTATGAAACCAGTTCCAACTTAATGTCTTTGATATCTGCTTTTGGTTTTCAGCTTTCTTTTTGTTCTTTGGTGTCACCAATCTTTATGATGTATAAACGAACTGAGAAAACACTCGTGAGGAACAAAGCGCTTACCATCTGGGATGTCGAAACCTACAATTATATTTGAAACCGACTACTGTTACGCTTGTGAAGATCATAATTATAGAGTTCACCTGAAGACTTTTGCTTGATGCAGGCAATGAGAGCGAGACAAAGAATCATCTGACATCAGTCAGCGGATATGATCATATTTATATACAATGCAAAAAAAATAAGCGTTTAAATATAAGAATGAATGATCTGCAGTGCAGTGAGATAATTACGCTTGGTAAGATTTCTTGGGAAACGAAAACATATCCAGACTTTAGAAAAGAACAAAATTGTCGTAAAAATAAGCATTAAAACACTTATTCCAAGCAGATGGTTTAGTGTAATTAATTTAAAACCTGCGTGTTAATAATGTTTTTAAACAGTTTGCTGAAACGGGAGAACATGAGAATTCGTCTAAATAAAAAAATGGTCATTATATATTCTGTTTTAAAAAGTAACAAATCATTTCAACTGAAAACAAGATCACTATTGAAATCACACAACAATTATTATTCAAATGAAGACTGTGTTGAAGCACTCAGTAGTTACGATGCAAAAACAAGGCGAAATCATTACTCTAAATACTTAAACTTATTGCAACATAAAACATTATTGAATATATTTTGTCTTTTTGGAAAACAATGATTTTTAACATGAGAAACTGAAATCAAACTACAGAACAAGTTACTGTAGTGAGAAGCAGTCAGTACTTTGTATAAAGAGCAAAGTTCCAAAAAATGATAATTATACTGGAAAATGTTTGGAATGTGTTTGATGACTTTATACTGCAGACTCTTTATCATTTGTTAATCAGGCTGTAAATAAATGTGACCTAAAACAAGCATTTGGAATAAATAATACTCATGAACAAGTCCTAAGTGAGCATTTATTTTTACTAGGCAACTTTAAAACCAGTTATTACATCTAAAATAACGTCTTAAAAGATTCAAAGCCTCAAATGACGTCTTCACTCAATATGCAGCTAAAATAACAGACTTTAAGTTTTGCTAAATAAGTACGAAAAAAGAAAAGAAAAACAATCTTAAACCAATCGTAATAATGAATGCAGTCATTGTATTTCATTCTTAAAATAAGATCAATATGATGTTTATGGCTAGAGATTTTGCAGTGTAAAACTTTAACTGATACGACTCTGAAATTCTTCTTTCAGTCCAAAGAACTTCCTCCGACTGGGCAGATGAAGCCACAGGAGGACCAGGACTTGCCTGCTAATGTGGCCAGTGGTGTTCAGACTGTCAGAGCATCGCTATTTGAGAACGTGGTGGAGAAACATAGCGTCCAAATGATGGAAGATACTAACTCCGGTGTGGTAAAACCGGCACCCAGACGTAGCCTCTCTTTACGAAATAAAGGAAGCAGCTTGTTCAGTTTTCCTGCTGAAGATGATGACCGGTCTCTGGTCAAGGTTATGTACCAGAATTTGACATCTCCTTCCAGTCCAAAGCGCATCGATCATATTTTTGACATGGTGTCTGCAGTTGAAGAGAGTCGTGCGGTTAGTGTAAGTGTGCCGGCTGCACATCTGGAGGAAAAAGCTCTTACGCTTCGAAGGTCCAATGCAGCACTTCAGCAACCTACTATAAATGATGGCATGACAGGAAACGAGGAATCCAGTGGTACAGGGGAGTCCACTAAGGACAATGACAGACAATCGGCAGGCTCTGCTACAGAGAAGAGCAACACACGTTACCTCAGAGTGGGAGCGCTTTCCAAATGGGATGAGATGTACGTTGATAAAGAAAGTGAGCTGGAAATGGCAAAGCAAAAGGAGATGGTGAAGAAAATGGAGGAAGAGCTCCAGAGGCAGATGGAAGTCCACTTGGCTGCGATAGCAGACATTGAAGATGACGAGCTGGAAATTGAGGCTGAGACGGAGAAAGAGAACACTGCAGGACTCAGACAGTCGAAGGTACCAGAACCTGTGGCAAGACCAAGGGCGACTTATTTCGCTCTTACAGGTCAAATGAATGAGGTTGTTCACCAGAGTGCAGGAATGGACAAGGAAGAGATGATTAGGAATGATAAACGAAGATCAGCTGAAGACCGAGATAAGCCAGATATGCCTTTTGAGGACTTCTCTGTAAAAGTAGGGAACAGGGGTTTTCAGAATCGAGTTCCGTCGATAAGAAGGAACCCCTCTGTGGAACCTGCTTATAGGAAAAGTCCTCCCGAAGGACTGCAAACTGGGACACAGTGGAACATAGGACAGGAAAAAGAGAAGGAACACCAGAGAGCAATGGAGCAGAAAGAATTGGAGAGGCAGAGAGAGTTGGAAAGGCAGAAAGAGATGGAACGACAGAGAGAATTGGAGAGGCAGAAAGAGATGGAACGACAGAGAGAGTTGGAGAGGCAGAGAGAGTTGGAGAGGCAGAGAGAGTTGGAGAGGCAAAAGAGATGGAGCGACAGAGATTTTGAGAGGCAGAAAGAGATGGAACGACAGAGAGAGTTGGAAAGGCAGAAAGAGATGGAGCGACAGAGAGTTGGAGAGGCAGAAAGAGATGGAACGACAGAGAGAGTTGGAGAGGCAGAAAGAGATGGAAAGACAGAGAGAGCTGGAGAGGCAGAAAGAGATGGAAAGACAGAGAGAGTTGGAGAGGCAGAAAGAGATGGAAAGACAGAGAGAGTTGGAGAGGCAGAAAGAGATGGAAAGACAGAGAGAGTTGGAGAGGCAGAAAGAGATGGAAAGACAAAGAGATTTGGAGAGACAGAGAGAATTGGAGATGGAGAGGCAGAAAGAGATAGAAAGACAAAGAGAGTTGGAGAGGCAGAAAGAGATGGAACGACAGAAGCAATTAGAAAGGGAACGTCAAATCGAACTCGAGAGGAAGGCTGCTGAGAGAAAGCTCGAGCAACAGAAAGAAATGGAGAGACAGAGGAGAGATTTCTAGAGGAGGAGAGGATAAAGATGAGGGAGTATAAGAAACAGCAGGAGATTGAGCTAGAAAGAAAAAGACAGTTAGAGTTGGACCATGAAATTGAACTAAAAAAACAAAGGGAGCTCGAAAGACAGAAAGAAGTTGAGAGGCAAAAAGAACAGGAACGACAGAAAGACAATGAGAGACAGAAACAACTTGAGGAGATTGAGAGATGGGCGGCACAGTCAGATAGACTGAAAGCACAGGAAAGGGAGAAACAGAAAGTGCGGGAGGATCTTAAGAAGATCGAGGAGCTTGAAAGAATAAAGCTCATTGATTTTGAACTTCAAAAAGAGAAGGAGAAGAAGAAACGGACCACCAAGAAGCAGCCAGAACAAGTAGGGGAAGGGCAGAGAGAGACAGAACAGGGAACAAGCACTGCAGAATCTCCTCTGCGGCCCAAAGTGCTGGATCTAGATAATGTTTGTCTGGGGGATCGGTCTGGTCCAAGCTTGAGCAGCGATCAGAGCCCAACACCCCGATGGAAGCAGCCTTCATCTGCTCTTGATGAAGTTTACAAACCATCAATTTTGGATGTTGACTCTTTCAGGAACCAAACACAACCTGGGGTTTCTGTGGATCCCTTCGGAATGACCACATTTGCCAGTTTGGATTTGGATAGAAACAAACCAATGACTCCAATCAGCGGAGCCAAAATGGTGTCTCCAATTCATCCTCAATCCCTGTTGCAGAACCTTCAAAGGGATACCACCCCTCCTCAGGCTCAGATGCAGGCTCCTTTTCAATTTCCCCGCACAGAAGAAGCAAGACTTCCACCGCCACTTCAGCCCCAGGTTTTGAACCAATCAGGACTTCCCACAGAAAGACCTAAACCACAAATCCAATCACATTCTGTCACGCCAGACTGGTCCCATGGGGAACACCAATTTGACCTGTGGGGTAGTTCACAGGGGGAGGTAGCTGTAGATGAACCTTCATGGCTGTCTTCCACAGAAAGTTCCAAAAGGCCTAACAGTGCTAGACAGTCCAGTCTGGAGCAAATACTGCAAAGACATGAAGAACGTTACGCAGGAACCATTTTAAACCCGAATTTGGCTCCTGTTCAGTCTCCTGGCATCACAGCTCCATTGGTACCTGTCCAGATGCCTACACTCAGACTTCCAACTTCCCCAGGTCATGTTCTGAGCCCCGAGAAAATTTTCAACACGGATGATCTTTTTGCTGGTAGTAGGAGGGACAACCAGACTGCCTTGTCTTCTTTGATACCTGAATCAGTCTGGAGCTGGTCGCCGGCTTCCCAGGAGCCGAGTCAGACGCAGCCGAGCAGCACCGGGTCTCAGGTGAGAACCTACAGAACCTGGAGTGAGTGGGGGAAAATCCCTGGGTCATCGAGGCCAAAGATTAAGTTTCTAAGCCTAGCATTCTTAACTAAGTTGCAGTTCCATAGTTTACAACAATCATGGAGTTGGATTGGTAGGATTAACGTTAGCAAAGCTAGCTGGCAAAGTAGCATTTAGGTTGTTAGCAAGCTTAATAAATGATGCTAAACTCTTCCACATGACAGTCAGTTATTTTTCCGTGTAATTCGTCATATAAACTGTGACGAGCAATAATTACATAACGTCAAAACGTCACTGGAGAACCTTTAGTTCAGGTTCCACGCACGTTTGCGCAACGTTTATGCATGTAGTTCTTGATTGACGGCATGTTTTACTTTCCAGTAAACCATACGCAGTAAAAATAAAACCATCAGTCGACTTTGTATCTTCATATCTTATCTGCTGGAATGGGGCGTGTTCTAGAACACGGAGACTCGCTAAGTGTTAAAGATGGGAAATCATCTACAAGAGAAGATTTTTGATGTTGAGCTTTTCCGTGTGAAATTTATATAATTTTGCGTGTGTGTGTGTGTGTGTGTGTGTGTGTGTGTGTGTGTGTGTGTGTGTGTGTGTGTGTGTGTGTGTGTGTGT
Organism: Silurus meridionalis; assembly: GCF_014805685.1. Lineage (NCBI taxonomy): Eukaryota > Metazoa > Chordata > Actinopteri > Siluriformes > Siluridae > Silurus > Silurus meridionalis. Next base: position 888,025 of record NC_060900.1, on the reverse strand, counting down.
GTGTGTGTGTACAGGAGCAGTCACGACTGCGATCGAGAAGTGTTCACCAGAGACCTGCTCCTGCAGAGACTTCTGTAGACGGACCTCTCGCTCGAATCAGGAGCCGGAGTGCACAGAGGGACAAACGACAAGAAAGCAAGGTGAGTCCTCAAAATGCGTGCACACACACACACACACACACACACACACACACCAAGTAGTGATAACTGAGGACGGCACATGTAGGCGAGTTTTGATTTACACTCTGAGAACAACAGCTGGTTGAGTCAGAGCAGGTAAACACCCACCTGTCAGTGAATTACGCAGACTGAAGTCAATTATAATAAGCTGGTAACTGGGTGGACCGACACACACACACACACACACACATACACACACACACACACACACACACACGCACGCACGCACGGATTATTCATAAAATGTATTTAAAAAAAAAATATATTAAAAAAAAAAAAAAAAATATATATATATATATATATATATATATATATATATATATATATATATATATATATATATATATATATATATATAAAATAAATAAAAATAAATAGAATAAACATATAATGTGAATAATAAAAAAAATAAATAAACAAAGAAAGAGAATCTAAAGTGTAAATTGCTAAATGGTAAACTAATTAGTCATTAACTTGTGTAATAAATTAAATTCTGAATAATTGACCATGCTTCAGGACTCCTGGGAAGACAGGGCCATGTCTCCACTTACCATATTTTCAAGTTACGTGGTGTCATTAGAACATCTCCATCATAACTTGGGGATCTGCCTACACACAATACATCCCACTTTACATGATCTCATTTCTCCAGGTCTGGTCTGGAGCATCACACCATCTCCCTTTCGACCTGCCCAGGTCATGTGACTTCCTGTTTAGTGTAAACCAGTGTAGGTTACTTGTTACTTATCTTTCTGTGGTGTGCATTATTGTTAGTGATAAACAAACTGTCTAGCTTGCTAACTAGCTACTTAGTTCTGACTAGCAAATAAAGTTCCTTCTGAGTTGCTTGCTCCAGGTTGCTCCAGGTTGCTCCAGGTTGCTCCAGGTTGCTCCAGGTTGCTCCAGGTTGCTCCAGGTTGCCTTGAAACTCTTTAAATCAATTAAATTTGATTTTGAATTCTGTAGCTGTGTGTGTGTGTGTGTGTGGGTGGAAGGAACAGGAATGTAATCTGATGACAAATTATTGAATACCAGAAGGCTATATGCTTGATGAATTGTGCAAAACTATGTGCACCCCGCTCATGAAATCTCATGAAATCTCAGTGCTTTAGCTCAGATTTGGACGATTCAGACTAACATCAGATTAAACGTGATTTAATTAATTCGACGTGTTTCAACTCCAGGAGGAACCCGGCGTTTGTTCGTAGGTTCGGATACGAACCCAGTGCACGTGGTGTTTATGATTTAACAAAGTGAGGTTGCTTGGTTTCTGACACACAGGTTTATCAGGTTCCAGGTTACATTTTCTCTGTCGTTCTGTACAGTGATTGATAAGTGTGTGTGTGTGTGTGTGTGTGTGTGTGTGTGTGTGTGTGTGTGTGTGTGTGTGTGTGTGTGTGAGAGAGGCGAGCGAGAGAGAGTAGTGTACAGTGATAAGTGTGTGTGTGTGTGTGTGTCTGAGAGAGAGAGAGAGAGAGTGTACAGTGATAAGTGTGTGTGTTTGAGAGAGAGTAGTGTACAGTGATAAGTGTGTGTGTGTGTGTGTGTGTGTGTGTGTGTGAGAGAGAGCGGGAGAGAGTAGTGTACAGTGATAAGTGTGTGTGTGTGTGTGTGTGTGTGTGTGAGAGAGAGAGAGAGAGAGAGAGAGAGAGAGAGTGTACAGTGATTGATAAGTGTGTGTGTTTGAGAGAGTAGTGTACAGTGATAAGTGTGTGTGTGTGTGTCTGAGAGAGAGAGAGAGAGAGAGAGAGTAGTGTACAGTGATAGAGATTTATCACTGTGAAACTTCCTGTGTGTGTGTGTGTGTGTGTGTGTGTGTGTGTGTGTGTGGAGAGAGAGAAAATCGTGGGTGTTTGCGTCGGGTAGAGCGGAAGGGGTGGTGGGGTGGGGTGGGGTTGTGGACGGCCGGGGGTGGGGGAGCGGAGGGGCTTGGTTGGTTGGTTGAGACAATGTGCTTCCATCTGCTGGATACAACTAATTATTACACCAGAACAAGAACTGACATTCATTAGTTCAAATTGGATTTTAATCACACATCAAATAGTCAAATAAGAAAAAAATACAGATATTCAAAATGTGTGATTTATTTTTAATACTATTTTATGGTTTAATAAAAAAAAAAAAAAAACATTAACATAATTTATTTCCATACTCAATTCCAGTAAAATCAGGTTGATCAAATTGGGGTAAAATGTGACTTGTGCTATCAGGAAGCAAATTGTCTATATTATTGCCTTAATAACGTA